>NC_029793.2:109433618-109436226 GCF_000816755.2 Arachis ipaensis | reverse complement strand
CACATCTCATAACCCACCTCAAGTATCACCTGAAGCCCAAAGAATCACTCACTTGGAGGCCATGATAGACAAAATGTTGAAACACCAAGAAATGGTAGCCAAGAATCAGGAAGCCTCTATAAAGAGCCTAGAGAGACAGATGGGGCAACTCTCCAAGCAAGTATCTGTTGAGAGACCTTCAAACGCACTGCCCAGTGACACAATTCCAAATCCCAAGGAGGAATGCAAGGCAATACAATTAAGGAGTGGAAGAGCATTGACAAGTAACAATGACACTACAAGGAAGCAAGCAGAAAACATCAAAGAACCAACAGAGGATGAGAATCAAACAAAGGCAGATGAGGATAAGGAGCAAGATGTGATGCCAAACAAAGACACTAAGAAACTCAAAGAGAGGAACAACCAGCCACATAGCTCAAAGGAAGTAGCTCAGGGGCAGCAGCAAATGGGAAAAAGCATCACACCCCCACTGCCTTACCCTCAGAGGTTCAACAAAGAGATGAAAGACAAGCAGTTCCACAAATTCCTTGAGATTTTTAAGAAGCTGGAAATCAACATTCCCTTGGCTGAAGCACTTGAGTAAATGCCTCTATATTCCAAGTTTCTGAAGGATCTCATCAACAAGAAAAGAAGCTGGGATGAGAAAGAAACCATAAGGATTACTGAGGAATGCAGGGCCTTGATTCAAAAGGGGCTTCCTCCCAAGCTTGAGGACCCAGGGAGCTTCTTGTTGCCTTGCACCATTGGGAAATTGACAATCACTAAAGCAATGTGTGATCTCGGAGCAAGTATTAACTTAATATCATCCTCCTTGGTGAAAAAGCTGAATATAGAGGAGGTCAAACCAGTACAAATATCTTTGGAGCTGGTAGACAAGTCAATGGTGTATCCCAGGGGTGTAATTGAAGACCTTTTGGTCAAGGTGGACAGTTTTATATACCCTGCTGATTTTGTGATTCTAGAATCAAACAATGATGATGGTGACTCTGTTATATTGGGAAGGCCATTCTTGGCCACTGCTAGAGCTATCATAGACGTAGAGGAAGGGGAATTAACTCTAAGGATGCATGACCAGAGCATCACTCTGAAGGTGTTGCCAGAAGCACAATTTAGCGAGGAAGAGAAAGACTATATGAAAAATGACCAGGAAAGTCACAGCAACATCCCAATGCTAAAGACTGTGCAGACTGAGGAAAAAGCCCAGGAGGATAGTAGAGTATTAGCCACTGAAAAGAGAGGCCCCCAAGGAAAGCCTACAACCAGAAAAGAAAGATCAACAAAAGGAAAGATGAAGCGCAGAAACAAAACAAAAAGGGGTTGGAAGAATAGAAAGATTCCAACAGAGGGGCTTTGCAAAGGTGACAAAGTGCAACTGATACATCAACAGTTGGGGGCAAATCAACAAACCGAGGATTACTACATTGTCAGCAACATACTATCATTAAAACATGCTGAAATTGAACACCAGAGAACAAAGAAGAGGATCACGGTCAGGGGAGACAAATTGAGGCCCTAAAAACACCAACCACCATAAAAGAAAGCCTCAATGTCAAGCTAATGACAATAAAAGAGCGCTCCATGGGAGGCAACCCATGATTTAAGATTCATGTCATTTTAAATTCAATAAGTTATGATCACTTGATGCATGAATTCTTTTCTCTTTTCATGAACATGTCCATTTATTGCATGCTCTATTTTGAAACATGTACTAAGTTCGGTGTATCTTCAAGCACACTTAGCCAATATTACAAAGGATTTTGTTTCACATGCTTAAAATGTTTTGATAGAGCATATGGCCGAACAATAAGTTTGGTGTCCACATAGCTTCATGAAAATTTGAAATTCATGCATCAATAATCATACATTTGCTATTTTTCAAGACCTTATAAATAGAATTTTTTTAATGAAGACATTAATTATGATGAACCCTTTGACAAGAAACAAGTTTGGTGTTCATCAAACCTTGATGCACCAATTCAAGGATACAATTAATCCTTCATGAAAAAAAAAAAAAAAGAGAAAAAGAAAGTATGATGAGAACAATTCTTATGAACATTTAAACTTCTCTAATTGGAGGAAGAAACTCATTTTCTTTATATATTACCAAACATCAAGTTTGGTGTCCTCCAAAGGAAGTGTCACGGTTCACATGAGATAAGAATTGATAGTTCACATATTTTTACTAAAAAGAACAATATTGCTACGGTTGGATAAGACTAATGTATGTGTCTTGTTGTGGTGACTAGGAAGTCAAAGAATCTTCAAAGAAAAGGACAAGACAAAGGAAAGCATAGCATAAGGACAAAATCCCATCACATGCTTCAAGAAAGAAATCTGCCACTTCTTGAGAATGATCACGGCAAAGGCAAGGGAAGGAGCAAATTTTGTCTCCATTCATCCATACATGCATACCCTTGATTCCCATAGTGTCTAATTGCATCCTAGCCCTTCATTGCTCATTTAAAAGCATACCATCTTCAAGCCATGCACATAACCGAATCACTCCTCAACATAACAAGCCTCGTGCAACCTTTCTTCGACTTTAAACTCCAACCACTTAAACTCCTCTTCATAACTTCTTGTCATAGCAAGTCCGGACCTCATCTCG
>NC_029793.2:109428785-109432162 GCF_000816755.2 Arachis ipaensis | reverse complement strand
TATGCAAATGTCCCAAGGATTGACATGCGTGAACCCCCAACGTACAAGAGCTATGTGCGTGGGGTGGAAGTAGACTTTAGCCCGGATGCAATCAAGAAAGTCTTGAAACTAAAATCAGTCCGCTTTGATGAACCGGGATACCAACAAAGATTGAGTGAGGAGCAGAATTATGAAGAGATTGCAAGAGACATTTGTTTTGAGAACTCAGAATGGGAGGGAGATAACAAAAACAGATACAAGTTCCTGAAGAGATGTAACCTCACTCTGGAAGCAAAAGGATGGTATGAGTTGATGAAAAGGTCAATTCTGGGGACAGTGAACACCTCAGAAGTTAACAGGGAGAGAGCCTTGATGCTGCATTGTATCATGGTGGGTGGAGAGATAAGAGTTCATGAGATCCTTGCAAGAGACATTCAAAAGATAGCTGAAAAGAATTCGGCCGGATCTTGGTTGTACTATCCGAGCACCATTTGGAAATTATGTGCAAAGGCTAAAGTTCCATTGGAAGAAGAGAATCCAATGTGGTCTTGAGAGTTTCTCCCCTGGGCACCAACGTTTGCGCCAACGTTCGCCCCCTAACTTGGAGGCTAACGTTGGCGCCACTAGCACTAAGCAAGGCCAACGTTAGGGTCAAAGTTAGACCCCTAACATTGGCACCAACATCCAAACCAGAAAATTATGCTTGCTGCTATGAAAATTTGGGGTCAAAGTTAGACCCCTAACTTTGGCCCTAACGTTGGGACCAACTATGGCTAACTTCAAAACCGGTTCAATTGGTTCACTTCGGTTCTTCTTCAAACTTCAAGAGCAATCAACCAAGGCCTCTTTCAACCCAATTCCACCAAGAACAAAGGCCTAACTCAAGGCTTGAAGATCATTTTGGAAAGTGTATAAATAGGATAGAATTCAAGTTATTCGAGGTGCTTTCCTTTTGGAATTTTCATAATAGTTTTCGGAGAGCTTTTGTTACTGAGTGAACTTTAATTTCTTTGTTTTCATTGCTTTCAATTTCATTTTACATTTGTCTTGGATCTTGGATTGGAGAATTGAAGAAATTCTATTTCAATCTCAATCTTGGATCTCTCTGTTTCTTTACTGTTAATTGAATTCCATTTCCGGTTCATTGTTCTTCATCTCTTTTCTTTGCAATTTACAATTTCCTTGCTATTGTTCTTGTTGGATCTAGGAAGGCATTGAGATCTAGACTTGGTTTTCTAGTCTCTGGGTCCTGAGATCTGAATTTCTCATTTCAATTCCCTGTTTATTGCTTTTAATGTTCATTTACTTTACTGCTTCAAGATCCGGTTCAATCCCAATTCCCTTTCCCTCTCCTGTTTGATGCAATTTAATTTTCCTTTGTTTAATTTCTGCAAATCCACATCCCAATCCCCTTTACATTTCAAGCAATTTACATTCCTTGCACTTTAAGATTCCGCAATTTACATTTCTTGCACTTTAAGTTTCTGCCATTTAATTTCTTGTTCTTTAAGTTTCAGCAATTTATTTCTTGTTCTCTTTACTTCAATGCAATTTAATTCTGCAATTCACAAAACCATCAACCAAATCTTGATTTGCTTGACTAAATCAACCACTAAACTAAAATTGCTCAATCCTTCAATCCCTGTGGGATCGACCTCACTCCCGTGAGTTTTTATTACTTGATACGACCCGGTGCACTTGCCGGTTAGTTTTGGGTGTTTTGGGAGAAATTTATTTTTCTCACCGAAATATCTCATCAGACCTTGTTTAAGTATGTGGCGTGTCACACGCCAAAGTTCGGCATTACACACTGGGCCAATACTCCAAAGAGCCATTTCAGAGACCCTACTTTAGACATTTAATGCCGCAACATGGGCGTTTCACACGCCATAAATGGAGCATTCCTAGGGACAAAATTTGAGGGCATACCACATGCCCAAGGTTGGCGTTGCACGCCAAAGAAGACTAACACCCAGGAAGCATATCCCTTGCATGAAAAAGCATGGCGTTCATATGAAAAATGTGTCATTTGGCCCAATCTTCACAATTAATCCTTTTTGCCACTCCAAGCCCATTCAGAATGCAATTTGGGACCACTAAAGCCTTGAATAAAAGATACAAA
Organism: Arachis ipaensis; assembly: GCF_000816755.2. NCBI lineage: Eukaryota > Viridiplantae > Streptophyta > Magnoliopsida > Fabales > Fabaceae > Arachis > Arachis ipaensis. Next base: position 109,430,061 of record NC_029793.2, on the reverse strand, counting down.
GATGAATATTTAATGGGAAGGATTAGATTTGATTTGTTTTATTTTTTAATTTAAGTTTGAATTTAATAATTAGGTTTAGTTTTTCTCTTTGGTATATAAGGATCCTAAAAACACTTTGAGAAGACCTTCGGAACCCTTGCAGTTTTTGATTCCGTGTTTTTGTCTCAAGCACGAGTCACTATTCTCCTTTTTTAAGGTTAGGAGCTCTGTTGATTCCTATGGAATAATGTTATAGTTTTTCTATTTTGATTGACGAATTGATATTTTTTGAAGAAAAAGATTTCGTTCTTTGTACCAAGGATTTGAATATATTGGAAAATAATTCTCTTCTTAATTGAATTCTGTTGAGAACTTGGAAAAGTAATTGATTGAATTAAGCTTGAAAACTTCTCATAATTCTTAAGTTTTGAATTTGGACCTGATAAGTAACATCGAATCAACCAAAATTTGGTTCTTGAGAATTGTATGGTTTTTAAATCAGTGAACTTTCTTTATCTCTTGTCTTAATTAATTAATCAACGAATTGATAATTGATTAGGATTGGAGAAATTAAATTACTAAGGAATTGAGGTTTAATTACATATGATTTGTCCAAGAAATATCATTATTTAATCAATGTGGTAAGTGAAAAATATTTTTTTGGAAGTCTCAATATCTCTGAAATCTTAACTCGTTTTGAATTATATTTCTTCCTCAATCACTTACGACTTGTTTTTTTTTTTACTCAATTTATTGTCTCTTTATGTGATTGCTTTTGAAAACCCTTATTCTTGATTGTTTGACTAGAATAGTTAATTGACCATTGTTTGCTTGATCCATTATTCCTCGTGCGATCGACCCTCACTCACCTGATGTATTACTTAATACAACCTAGTACACTTGCCGATGTTTTGTGGTTTAAAAAATCTGCATCACGGGGCCGCAAATGGCTCGTCAATCAGAACTCCGGATTGAAAGTTATAGGAGATGAAAGATTGGAATGAAAAGTGGGTTAGGGTTCTTTATATCCACTTCTCCCTTGAAGCATGAATCACATGAATGAAAGGGAAAGTGGCTGATTTGGAGCTTATATAGATGGATTGAATGTGTGGGCTTGGGCTCATTTGGGCCTGGTTCACCTGATTTAGCCCGTTGGCTAACTTTGAGCCAAAACCTTTAAAATTAGTGTTTAACTCCTATTCTAAATTTTTTTACATCACTAAATTATAAAATTTAATTTTTTAATTTTTTTTATCTCATAATCAATTTATTAGTTAATTATTTATTAATTTATCGG
>NC_029793.2:109423700-109426604 GCF_000816755.2 Arachis ipaensis | reverse complement strand
TTTAAGGTGGGTAAGATGTAAAATCTGGATGAATAATAAATAATTAATTAATAAATTAAAATGAGCTAAAAGGGTTAAGAAATTTAAATTTTATAATTTGGGAATTTACCAATGAGAATTTAACTTAGAAAATTAATTGGATCACATAAACATAAATAATTGTGAAAATGTGTACCGGTGTTATAATTAACTGTGCAGGCTTAAGTCTGTCTGGTATTGCGTATGAGAAAACAAAAACCGTAACATTAACCAGAAAAATATTTAGAATAGAAACTGAAATACTTATCATAAAGATTTTGGCCATTGGTGGGGCCAATGGGTGAAAGAACAAAAATATCTCTCACCAACTTAATATAAAAAATGTGACTCAGCTTCTCCTCAAACCCAAATTCATTTGTTTTACTATAGAGAGGGCGAAAGTCACAAAGAAAAGAGAGAAAACGAGAGAGAAGCCCTAACATTATTCACCCATCCATTCAAATCCACTTTTCTCTCAATTGGAGCTCTGATCGAAGACCTGTTTGTGGCCACGCATTCATCTCGACTTTCTCTTCATTTTTATATAGCTTTTGCAGGGAGTAATCGTGAGAAACCAACTCCATTTCTCAATTTATTACTGCTTTTGCGTTTTGGTAGTTAATGTGTTAAAAATTGTGATTTTGATATTTTAAGGGAAGCTCAAGCACAATTTCTAGCGAAGCTTTGACCCATGGTTATGTGATACAAGGTAAGAAAATTTAATCTCTCCATTATCCCCAATTTTAAGTAAAAATCCTAGTATTAATACTTGATATTTGGTATGATTAAATTGATATGGAGTAGCTTGAATACTTGGTTTAATTTGGTGCGGAATTGAGTGCACCATTTGATTGAAGGAGGATTTTGGGTGAGGCTCGGTTGCGTTGATTAAAGCTTGGGTGTGATCGGAGAGGAGATTCAAAATATTTGAGAAATTGCTATCAACAAAGGTACGAATTTTAGTTTCGGATAAACATTATGTAACATTATGTGAAAACCTAGGCTAGATGATCCTAGGTTAGTGATAAATTAGAATAATTGATGTGGTTGATATTGATGGTTTAGTGTGAATAATTAATGTTGGTTGATAGTTGAATGATGATGTGTTGTGGCATGATTTTGATAATTTGAGTATTAATGGGCAATATATGTGTGTGTGTAGAATTTGAGTATTAATGGGCAATATGTGTGTATGTGTGTGCGCGTGCGTGCGTGTGTGTATGTGTGTAAGATTAAATTAGATGCAAATTGTGGTTTGATTGCGTATTATGGCTTTTGATATGAAAATTTAGGGCGAAAATTGTGATTGAGTGAGATATACCCTTTTGGTAAGTTATAAGCTTCAATTGAGGTAATAAAAAGGTTAATCGTGTTGTAATGTATTTTGGGCCGGAGACTGTAATTGTATGAATAGGAATTAAGAATGAAGTAAGGTTGAGGTATTGATGGGAATTTATTGATTTGATGCATATGAGAAATGATATGATTTTTGGTAATGAAAATTATGTTTGGTAAAGAATTGAGTGTTTGGGTAAGTTGAGAAAATGCAAATGATTGGACGGATTTGATTGATATTGCGGATAAGATGAAAGGAAGTTGTGGTATTGATTTCAAAGGGAAGGATTTGAGAAAACTAGGTTTTAAATTATGCAGAATTTTTGGTATAAGTGGGATTTTGGCCAACTTCGATGGGCCATAACTTGGCACTCGGAGTTTGAATTGAGTGAAACTTATTTTAAATTAACAATGGTGATGAGATTTTTAAAACCATCAAAAAATGAAAGAAAGATGAATTTTGTTGCAAAAGTTATAAATATTTGAAAATTAGTGTCGGAAATAAAAAATTACAGATTCTACAGCACATTAGAAAATATTTTGATGTGTGCGTGTACACAAGGCTGTACATGCACACAAGAAGAAAATAAAAATTAAATTGTGCCAACGTACAAGGTGGTGCGTACGCACCACTCTAAGAAGCTTGCTGATCCGTGCGTGCGCACAATGGTATGCATATGCACATGACCTGTTTAACTTTTCTGGCAAGCTTGTAACCCTTTATAATTCCCGTTTGATATTTGATAACTAATTTTTAAGCTTTGAAAAGACTATGGGTATATCTAATAAATTGAATTGAACTAATTTCTGGATTAACACTTGGTTAACCGGATAAAAATATTGTGGGGATGGTGGTTCGTCCTGCCTAAAATGAGGACGGTGGCATCATCCCGCTCACGAGATAATAAAATTGATAAATTGATAAAGAGAATTGAATCAATTTTTATGAAATTGATTTAAGTCAATGATTTTGATTGAATATGGTCTGAAAAACTGAATTGGCAAGGTCAGAGGTTTGTCCCGCACGTCTGGCAAGGTCGTGGGTTTCGCCTCGCTTGCGTATTGATTTAGCACATACACCGGGCAAGGACGGTTGTTCCATTCCGCTTGTCCATTGTTGTGGTATGATGTTGGGATATTGGTTTTGTCCTGCCTATGGGGAGAACGGTGGCTTTGTCCCGCTCACAAATAGGCAAGTTGAGGATGAAGGATTCTCTCTTTTCTTGCGGAGGACAAATTTAAGCTCGAGGATTTTCTCTCTTGTTGCATCGGAAGATTGTATAAAAGGTTGAGTATTTCCTTCGGTTCAATTCCTAACTGTGATAAGGACAGTGGTTTCATCTCGATCACGACTTGAGGATAATTATCCTTGTGATAAATGTGAATATAAAGAAATGATTTTGATTTTGATTTTGATTGTGATTATGATTGAAAAGTGTGGCGGACACTATATTACAAGAGTGTGCTGGGCACCATATCTCAAGAGTGTGGTGGGCACTATATCCCAAGAGTTTGGTGGACACTGTATTCCTGATAGCACATTTCTCTTTG
>NC_029793.2:109411417-109423194 GCF_000816755.2 Arachis ipaensis | reverse complement strand
AAAGGGAAAAGACACTCTCCTTCGTTTATATTCCTCCTAGAGATGTGCAACCGAGAGGCCCTGTCCAGGTTACCTACTGGATGTATCGGTCAATAGGACAGACATGTATCATGTGCATTTGTTTGCTATTGTTTGAGGGTGCATGATGAGCGGATAATTTATACGCTTTTTGGCATTGTTTTTACATAGTTTTCAGTATAATTTAGTTAGTTTTTAGTATATTTTTATTAGTTTTTAAATAAAAATTATATTTCTGGACTTTACTATGAGTTTGTGTATTTTTATGTGATTTCAGGTATTTTCTGGCAGAAATTGAGGGACTTGATTTAGAGGTTGAAGAAGGACTGCAGATGCTGTTGGATTCTGACCTTCCTGCACTCAAAGTGAAATTTCTCGAGCTACAGAAGTCCAAATGGCACGCTCTCAATTGCGTTGGAAAGTAGACATTCAGGGCTTTCCATAAATATATAATAGTCCATACTTTGATTAAGGATACATGATGTAAACGGGCGTTGAACGCCAGTTCCATGCTGCATTCTGGAGTCAAACACCAGAAACAGGTTGCAAAGTGGAGTTAAACGCCAGAAACAGGTTACAAACTGGTGTTCAACTCCAAGAAAGACCTCTACACGTGTAAAGCTCAATGCTCAACCCAAGCACACACCTAGTGGGCCCCGAAAGTGGATTTCTGCATCATTTACTCATTTCTGTAAACCCTAGTAACTAGTTTAGTATAAATAGGACTTTTTACTATTGTATTTACATCTTTGATTAGTTTTATGCTATCTTAGACTTTTATAGGGGCTGGCCATTCGGCCATGCCTGGACCATTATCACTTATGTATTTTCAACGGTAGAGTTCCTACACTCCATAGATTAAGGTGGTGGAGCTCTGCTGTTCCTCATGAATTAATACAAACTACTACTGTTTTTCTATTCAATACAAACTTATTCCGCTTCTAAGATATTCATTCGCATTTCAATGTGAATGAGATGGTCGTGACAATCATCATCATTCCTACTTATGAACGCGTGCCTGACAACCACTTTCGTTCTACCTTAGATTGAATAGGTATCTCTTGGATATCTAATACAGGGGACCGAGTCCGAGATATTAGAATCTTCGTGGTATAAGTTAGAACCCATGGATGGCCATTCCTGAGATCCGGAAAGTCTAAACCTTGTCTGTGGTATTCCGAGTAGGATCTGGGAAGGGATGGCTGTGACGAGCTTCAAACTCGCGAGTGCTGGGCGTAATGACAGACGCAAAAGGATCAATGGATCCTATTCCAATATGATCGAGAACCGACAGATGAATAGCCGTGCCGTGATAGAGCATCTTGGACCATTTTCACTGAGAGGACGGGAAGTAGCCATTGACAACGGTGATGCCCTACATAAAGCTTGCCATGGAAAGGAGTAGGAATGATTGGATGAAGACAACAGGAAAGCAAAGGTTCAGAGGAACGAAAGGCATCTCTATACACTTATCTGAAATTCTCACCAATGAATTACATAAGTATCTCTATCCTATTTTAATTATCTTTTAGTACACTATAATCTCTTAATACATTTGAATCTGCCTGACTGAGATTTACAAAGTGACTATAGCTTGCTTCAAGCCGACAATCTCTGTGGGATCGACCCTTACTCACGTAAGGTTTATTACTTGGACGACCCAGTGCACTTGCTGGTTAGTTGTGTGAAGTCGTGAACAGAATTAAGAACATGAACATGCGTATAAAGTTTTTAGTGCCGTTACCAAGGAATGGAACCGTCACGATTTCTGCGCACCAAGTTTTTGGTGCCGTTGCCGGGGATTGTTCGAGTTTGGACAACTGACGGTTCATCTTGTTGCTCAGATTAGGTAATTTTATTTTAATTTTTCTTCTTTTTTCATTTTTCCCAATTAAATTTCAAAAAAAAATAAAAAAAGTTTAATAAAATAATAAAACCAAAAATAATTTGTGTTTCTTGTTTGAGTCTAGAGTCAAGTTTTAAGTTTGGTGTCAATTGCATCTTTTTAATTTTCTAAAAATTATTTTCGAAAATTTCATGCATTGCATTCTTCATGATCTTCAAGTTGTTCTTGGCAAGTCTTCTTGTTTGATCCTCATATTTTCTTGTTTTGTGTTTTTTCTTGTTTCTCATATGCATTCTTGAAACGTTAATGTCTAAAGAATAAAAATTTTTAAGTTTGGTGTCTTGCATATCTTCTTTTCTTGAAAATTTTTCAAAAATAAGTTCTTGGTGTTCATCTTGACATTCAAAATGTTCTTGGTGTTCATCTTGACATTCATAGTGTTCTTGCATGCATCACATGTTTTGATCCAAAATTTTCATGCATTGAGTCTTTTTTATGTTTTTCTCTCTCATCATTAAAATTCAAAAAAATCAAAAAAATATCTTTCCCTTTTTCACTCATAAATTTTCGAAAATTTTACTTGACTTTTTCAAAAAATTTTCAAAATCTAGTTGTTTCTTATGAGTCAAATCAAATTTTCAATTTAAAAATTCCATCTTTTTCAAATCTTTTTCAAAAATAAAATATTTTTCATTTTTCTCTCATAATTTTCGAAAATTTCAAATTGATTTTCAAAATTTTTTTTCTTATTTTCATTTCATATTTTCGAAATTAATGCTAATAATTAATGTGATTGATTCAAAAATGTTAAGTTTGTTACTTGCCTAGTAAGAAAGGTTCAATCTTTAAATTTTAAAATCATATCTTTTTAGTTTCTTGTTAGTCAAGTAATTAACTTTAATTTTCAAAATCAAATCTTTTTAATTTTCTTTTCAAATCCTTTTCAAAATGATTTTCAATCATATCTCTCAATCACATCTTTTTCAAAATCAATTTCAAAATCTTTTCTAACTTCTTTTCTAACCTCTTATCTTTTTAAATTGATTTTCAAACCTTTTTCAATCAATCTTATCTTTTTGTTTCAATCATATCTTTTTCAAAACTACCTAACTAACTCTCTCCTTCTAATTTTTGAAAATCCCTTCCCTCTTTTTCAAAATTCTTTCTTTTTATTAACTAATTGTTTTGATTTTTAATTTAATTTGATTTCAATTTTAATTTTCGAAATTTAACTTTAAATTTTATTAATTTTCGAATTCTTTTCTTTCTCATCTCTTTCTATTTATTTATTCATCTACTAACACTTCTCTTCCACCCAAAACTCGAACACCATCTTCCTCTCTTTTTTCTCTTCTCCTTCTTCTATTCTTCTATTCTTATACTCACATACAGGAATCTCTATACTGTGACATAGAGGATTCCATATTTTCTTTTCTGTTTTCTTCTTTTTCATATGAGCAGGAACAAGGATAAGAACATTCTTGTTGAAGCTGATCCTGAACCTGAAAGGACTCTGAAGGAAGCTAAGGGAAGCCAAAGCACAACTCTCTGGAGAAAATCTGACAGAAATTTTTGAAAAAGAAGACAACATGGCCGAAAATAATAACAATGCAAGGAAGATGCTTGGTGACTTTACTTCACCTAATTCCAATTTACATGGAAGAAGCATCTCAATCCCTGCCATTGGAGTAAACAATTTTGAGCTGAAACCTCAATTAGTTTCTCTGATGCAACAGAATTGCAAGTTTCATGGACTTCCATCAGAAGATCCTTTTCAATTCTTAACTGAATTCTTGCAGATCTGTGACACTGTTAAGACCAATGAGGTTGATCCCGAGGTCTACAGGCTTATGCTTTTCCCATTTGCTGTAAGAGACAGAGCTAGAGTATGGTTGGACTCTCAACCTAAAGATAGCCTGAACTCTTGGGATAAGCTGGTCACGGCTTTCTTAGCCAAGTTTTTTCCTCCTCAAAAGCTTAGTAAGCTTAGAGTGGATGTTCAAACCTTTAGACAAAAGGAAGGTGAATCCATCTATGAAGCTTGGGAGAGATACAAGGAACTGACCAAAAAGTGTCCTTCTGACATGCTTTCAGAATGGACCATCCTGGATATATTCTATGATGGTCTGTCTGAGCTATCAAAGATGTCACTGGACCATTCTGCAGGTGGATCCATTCACCTAAAGAAAACGCCTGCAGAAGCTCAAGAACTCATTGACATGGTTGTAAATAACCAGTTCATATACACTTCTGAAAGGAATCTTGTGAATAATGGGACGCCTATGAGGAAGGGAGTTCTTGAAATTGATACTCTGAATGCTATATTGGCTCAGAATAAAATATTGACTCAGCAAGTCAATATGATTTCTCATAGTCTGAATGGAATGCAAGCTGCATCCAACAGTACTCAAGAGGCATCTTTTGAAGAAGAAGCTTATGATCCTGAGAACTCTGCAATAGCAGAGGTGAATTATATGGGTGAACCCTATGGAAACACCTATAATCCCTCATGGAGAAATCATCCAAATCTCTCATGGAAGGATCAACAAAAGCCTCAACAAGGCTTTAACAATGGTGGAAAAAATAGGTTTAGTAATAGCAAACCTTTTCCACCATCCACTCAGCAAAAGACAGAGAGTTCTGAGCAGAATCCATCTAGCTTGGCAAATATAGTCTCTGATCTATCTAAGGCCACTTTAAGTTTCATGAATGAAACAAGGTCCTCCATTAAAAATTTGGAGGCACAAGTGGGCCAGCTGAGTAAAAAGGTCACTAAAACCCCTCCTAGTACTCTCCCAAGCAATACAGAAGATAATCCAAAAAGAGAGTGCAAGGACATTGATTTAACCATCATGGCCGAACCTACAAGGGAGGGAGAGGACGTGAATCCCAGTGAGGAAGACTTCCTGGGACGTCCAGTGATCAACAAAGAGTTTCCCTTTGAGGAACCAAAGGAATCTGAGGCTCATCTAGAGACCATAGAGATTCCTTTGAACCTCCTTATGCCATTCATGAGCTCTGATGAGTATTCTTCTTCTGAAGAGAATGAGAATGTCACTGAAGAGCAAGTTGCCAAGTACCTTGGTGCAATCATGAAGCTGAATGCCAAATTATTTGGTAATGAGACTTGGGAAGATGAACCTCCCTTGCTCATCAATGAACTAAGTGATCTGGATCAACTGACATTGCCTCAGAAGAAACAGGATCCTGGAAAGTTCTTAATCCCTTGTACCATAGGCACCATGACCTTTGAGAAGGCTCTATGTGACCTTGGGTCAGGGATAAACCTCATGCCACTCTCTGTAATGGAGAAACTGGGAATCTTTGAGGTACAAGCTGCTAGAATCTCATTAGAGATGGCAGACAACTCAAGAAAATAGGCTTATGGACAAGTAGAGGACGTACTAGTAAAGGTTGAAGGCCTTTACATCCCTGCTGATTTTATAATCCTAGACACTGGGAAGGATGAGGATGAATCCATCATCCATGGAAGACCCTTCCTAGCCACAGCAAGAGCTGTAATTGATGTGGACAGAGGAGAATTGATCCTTCAACTAAATGAGGACAATCTTGTGTTTAAAACTCAAGGATCTCCTTCTGTAACCATGGAGAGAAAGCATGAAAAGCTTCTTTCACTGCAGAGTCAACCAAAGCCTCCAACAATAAACTCTAAGTTTGGTGTTGGGAGGCCACAACCAAACTCTAAGTTTGGTGTTGAACCCCCACATCCAAACTCTAAGTTTGGTGTTGGGAAGTTCCAACCTTGCTCTGATTATCTGTGAGGCTCCATGAGAGCTCACTGTCAAGCTATTGACATTAAAGAAGCGCTTGTTGGGAGGTAACCCAATGTTATTTAATCATATCTATTTTATTTTCTCTTTGTTATTTCGTGTTTTATTAGGTTGATGATCATGTGAAGTCACAAAAACTACTGAAAAATTAAAAACAAAATGAAAAATAGCATTAAAAATAGCACACCCTGGAAGAGGAGCATACTGGCATTAAACGCCAGTAAGGAGCATCTGGTTGGTGTCTAACGCCAGAACAGAGCATGAAACTGGCGTTAAACGCCAGAAAGAAGCAGCAGTCTGGCGTCTAAACGCCAGGATTGCACCCAGAGGAAAGTTGGCGTTAAACGCCAGAAACAAGCTCCATTTGGGCGTTTAACGCCATAAACAAGCATGGAGCTGGCGTTTAACGCCAGAAACAAGCATGGAAGTGGCGTTAAATGCCAAAATTGCACAATAAGGGCGTTTTACACGCCTAATTGAGGCAGGGATGTTAAGTTCTTGGCCCCACTTGATCTGTGGGCCCCACAAGATCTCCTCAGGATCTGTGGACCCCACAGGATCCCCACCTAACCCTATTCTCTCCTCTTCACACCTTTTCACAACTCTCTACCCCAAATACCCTTCACCAATCAACTCATTCACTCTTCCCCATCACCTCTTCACCACTCACATCCATCCTCTCTTCCCCATAAACCCCACCTACCTTCAAATTCAAAATATTTTCCCTCCCAAACCCAACCCTAATGGCCGAAACTTAAACCCCTCCCCTCTTCTATATAAACCCCTCATTCCTTCCTCTATTTCACACGACACAACCCTCTCTTCTTCCACTTGGCCGAAACCTACCCTCTCTCCCTCTCCTCCATTTCTCTTCTTCTTCTACTTCTTTCTTTCTTCCTTTGCTCGGGGACGAGCAAATATTTTAAGTTTGGTGTGGTAAAAGCATAGCTTTTTTTTTTCCATAACCATTTATGGCACCTAAGGCCAGAGAAACCTCTAGAAAGAGGAAAGAGAAGGCAATTGCTTCCACCTCTGAGCCATGGAAGATGGAGAGATTCATCTCAAAGGTCCATCAAGACCACTTCTACGAAGTTGTGGCCAAGAAGAAAGTGATCCCTGAGGTTCCTTTCAAGCTCAAAAAGAATGAGTATCCAGAGATCCGACTTGAAATCCAAAGAAGAGGTTGGGAAGTTCTCACCAACCCCATTCAACAAGCCGGGATCCTAATGGTTTAAGAGTTCTATGCAAACGCATGGATCACTAGGAACCATAAAGAAAGTGTGAACCCGAATCCGAAGCATTGGCTTACCATGGTTCGGGGAAAATACTTAGATTTCAGTCCGGAAAATGTAAGGCTGGCGTTCAACTTGCCAATGATGGAAGAAAATGCACGCCCCTACACAAGAAGGGTCAACTTTGATCAAAGGTTGGACCAAGTCCTCATAGACATATGTGAGAAAGGAGCTCAATGGAAAATTGACTCAAGAGGCAAGCCGATTCAATTAAGAAGGCATGACCTCAAACCAGTGGCTAGGGGATGGCTAGAGTTCATTCAACGCTCAATCATTCCTACTAGTAACCGGTCTGAAGTTACTATAGACCAAGCCATCATGATCCATAGTATCATGATTGGAGAGGAGGTGGAAGTTCATGAGATTATACCTCAAGAACTCTACAAGGTGGCTGACAAGTCCTCCACTTGGGCAAGGTTAGCCTTTCCTCACCTCATATGCCACCTCTGTAATTTAGCTGGAATTGACATAGAGGGAGATATCCTCATTGAAGAGGATAAGCCCATCACTAAGAAAAGGATGGAGTAAACAAGAGATCATGGACCTCAACATGAGCATAAGGAGATTCCTCACCATGAAATCCCTGAGATGCCTCAAGGGATGCACTTCCCTCCAAAAAACTATTGGGAACAAATCAACACTTCCCTAGGAGAATTAAGTTCCAACATGGGACAACTAAGGGTGGAGCACCAAGAGCACTCCATCATCCTCTGTGAAATTAGAGAAGATCAAAGAGCTGTGAGGGAGGAGCAAGAAAAACAAGGAAGAGACATAGAGGAGCTCAAAAGCACCATTGGTTCTTCAAGAAGAGGAAGACGCCACCCTCACTAAGGTGGACTCATTCCTTAATCTCCTTGTCTAATTATTTGCTATTTTCGGTTTCCATGCTTCATGTTTAATTATGTTTGTGTCTTTACTATATGATCATTAGTGTCTAAGTGTCTATGCTTTAAAGTTATGAATATGAATCCATTACCTCTCTTAAATGAAAACTGTTCTAAAAACAAAAGAACAAGAAGTACATGGTTTCGAATTCATCCTTGAAACTAGTTTAATTATTTTAATGTGGTGACAATACTTTTTGTTTTCTGAATGAATGCTTGAACAGTGCATATGTCTTTTGAAGTTGATGTTTATGAATGTTAAATATGTTAGCTCTTGAAGAATAAGGAAAAAGGAGACATGTTATTTGATAATCTGAAAAATCATAAAAAATGATTCTTGAAGCAAGAAAAAGCAGTGAATACAAAAGCTTGCAGAAAAAAAAATAGCGAAAAAAAAAGAAAAAGAAAAAGCAATCAGAAAAAGCCAATAGCCCTTAAAACCAAAAGGCAAGGGTAATAAAAAGGATCCAAGGCTTTGAGCATCAGTAGATAGGAGGGCCTAAAGGAATAAAATCCTGGCCTAAGCGGCTAAACCAAGTTGTCCCTAACCATGTGCTTGTGGCGTGAAGGTGTCAAGTGAAAACTTGAGACTGAGCGGTTAAAGTCAAGATCCAAAGCAAAAACAGAGTGTGCTTAAGAACCCTGGTCACCTCTAATTAGGGACTTTAGCAAAGCTGAGTCACAATCTGAAAAGGTTCACCCAGTTATGTGTCTGTGGCATTTATGTATCTGGTGGTAATACTGGAAAACAAAGTTCTTAGGGCCCAAGCCAAGACTCATAAAGTAGCTGTGTTCAAGAATCAACATACTGAACTAGGAGAATCAATAACACTATCTGAACTCTGAGTTCCTATAGATGCCAATCATTCTGAACCTCAATGGATAAAGCGAGATGCCAAAACTATTCAAGAGGCAAAAAGCTACAAGTCACGCTCATCTGATTGGAGCTAAGTTTCATTGATATTTTGGAATTTATAGTATCTTCTTTTTATCCTATTTAATTTTTAGTTACTTGGGGACAAGCAACAATTTAAGTTTGGTGTTGTGATGAGCGGATAATTTATACGCTTTTTGGTATTATTTTTACATAGTTTTCAGTATAATTTAGTTAGTTTTTAGTATATTTTTATTAGTTTTTAAATAAAAATCACATTTCTGGACTTTACTATGAGTTTGTGTGTTTTTCTGTGATTTCAGGTATTTTCTGGCTGAAATTGAGGGACTTGAGCAAAAATCAGATTCAGAGGTTGAAGAAGGACTGCAGATGCTGTTGGATTCTGACCTTCCTGCACTCAAAGTGAAATTTCTCGAGCTAGAGAACTCCAAATGGTGCGGTTGCAATTGTGTTGGAAAATAGACATCCAGAGCTTTTCAGCAATATATAATAGTCCATACTTTGATTAAGGATAGATGATGTAAACTGGCATTGAACGCCAGTTCCATGCTGCATTCTGGAGTCAAACGCCAGAAACAGGTTGCAAAGTGGAGTTAAACGCCAGAAACAGGTTACAAACTGGCGTTCAACTCCAAGAAAGACCTCTACACGTGTAAAGCTCAATGCTCAGTCCAAGCACACACTAAGTGGGCCCCGGAAGTGGATTTCTGCATCATTTACTCATTTCTGTAAACCCTAGTAACTAGTTTAGTATAAATAGGACTTTTTACTATTGTATTTACATCTTTGATTAGTTTTATGCTATCTTAGACTTTTATAGGGGCTGGCCATTCGGCCATGCCTGGACCATTATCACTTATGTATTTTCAACGGTAGAGTTCCTACACTCCATAGATTAAGGTGTGGAGCTCTGCTGTTCCTCATGAATTAATACAAACTACTACTGTTTTTCTATTCAATACAAACTTATTCCGCTTCTAAGATATTCATTCGCACTTCAATGTGAATGAGATGGTCGTGACAATCATCATCATTCCCACTTATGAACGCGTGCCTGACAACCACTTCCGTTCTACCTTAGATTGAATGGGTATCTCTTGGATATCTAATACAGGGGACCGAGTCCGAGATATTAGAATCTTCGTGGTATAAGTTAGAACCCATGGATGGCCATTCCTGAGATCTGAAAAGTCTAAACCTTGTCTGTGGTATTCCGAGTAGGATCTGGGAAGGGATGGCTGTGACGAGCTTCAAACTCGTGAGTGCTGGGCATAGTGACAGACGCAAAAGGATCAATGGATCCTATTCCAGTATGATCGAGAACCGACAGATGAATAGTCGTGCCGTGACAGAGCATCTTAGACCATTTTTACTGAGAGGACAGAAAGTAGCCATTGACAACGGTGATGCCCTACATAAAGCTTGCCATGGAAAGGAGTAGGAATGATTGGATGAAGACAGCAGGAAAGCAGAGGTTCAGAGGAACGAAAGAAATCTCTATACGCTTATCTGAAATTCTCACCAATGAATTACATAGGTATCTCTATCCTTTTTAATTATCTTTTAGTACACTATAATCTCTTAATACATTTGAATCCGCCTGACTGAGATTTACAAGGTGACCATAGCTTGCTTCAAGCCGACAATCTCCGTGGGATCGACCCTTACTCACGTAAGGTTTATTACTTGGACGACCCAATGCACTTGCTGGTTAGTTGTGCGAAGTCGTGAACAGAATTAAGAACATGAACGTGCGTATAAAGTTTTCAGCGCCGTTACCAAGGAATGGAACCGTCACAATTTCTGTGCACCAGTGCATAATTGTTTTGGTTTGCCTAGTTGACTTTCTGTTAACTGTTAAATGTACTATTTGTTGTAATTGTTCTCTAGCTGTGTTTGCTTTGTGCTGCTTATTGTTTGTGTATGATTTCACAATTGAGACTTGAGACTTGGGTTTAATGGTGATTATGACTATGTGAATGAATGAGATCGGTGATAGTTCAGAGTATGTTAAAATTAGCAATTAACCCCGTATTGATTATTATTTGTGAATGAAATTACCGAATTGAATACTGAACCGAGTAATTGGATATTGGGAGTAAAGATGAGATTATATTGAAAATGATTAAGGTTAGAGGTAATTGATAACGCTGAGACTTTAGCAAATTTACCCTGTTGGGATTAGTTAAAACCCTAGGCTTGAACTTCCAAGAAGTTGGATATTTAGGATTGTCTAGTGGGTTCATGTCTCTTTATATAGTCTTTATTTAGAACTATTACCCTACTGGGAAGCTTCGGATTCTCACCCATTGTGGATTTTCTGTTTTTCAAATACAAGGCATGACACACCTCACTGAGTGTGCGGAATTCTGTTTGGCGAAATGTAGAAAACTCTTATGAACTTCATTTTTATTTATTTAGAGTTTTCTCCACTTTTGAAATCTTTTTTGTATATTCCTATTAAAAGTTTTTATTTGGAGAAACAGAAATATTCTGGTGTAATATTCTAGCCGACCTTTTCTTCACAGGTCGAGACTAGTAATTATTAATTATCTTATATCGAAACTTACGTACTTATATATATAAACCTGTTTTGCTTCTATATACGATGTTCACTTGCGTTAACATGATTCGAGTGTGATTAACAGCTGTTAATTGTTTAAAAATTTTCTTCAAGGATTTCTAGTTATATTGTTATTCTTCAAATATTATATGTGTATCTTTTTTTTAGGTGTTGTAATGTCTCACCACCTTTGATTTATAATTTAATCGTAAAGTTCTGTATGGTAGGGTGTTACAGGAAGCTTGAAGAATCAAGTCCAACATGCTTTTCTATGGTTGTTCTTCTCTAAAATTTTGTGATAGGTTTTATTATCATTGTAAAATAGTGAAAATAAGTATATGTATGATTATGTTCAATATAAATGCTAATGCTTAGAACTCAAATGTTATATGCAATCACATTTAAGAACGGATCCAAGTAGGGGCAAGCATAGGCCTTGCCCCCAACTTTTTTGAACAAAAGTAAATAATTTTAAGTATATAAAATTA
>NC_029793.2:109393673-109411398 GCF_000816755.2 Arachis ipaensis | reverse complement strand
GATAGATTGTTAGCCTTAATAAAATGAATATAGCATGATTAAAAAATGAGTTAAGATTTTGGCGGCAATATCAATAGCAACTAAAAGTAAATAATATTATAATCTTAAAATTACTTTTAGTAGCTATAATACCCTAACTTTTAGCACCTCATGATTGCACCAAAAGTCCAAGCATTACCTAGTTCTATTCCTTGGTATTTATACTATATTTATTTAATATTGAGCCTTCGCGAATACGAACTGAAACTTTAATTAAGAAAATGAAAAGCCTTTTCTTTTACCTAGTTTGTGGGCAGATTGGCGGCAAGCTGACGGCGCGGCGGAGCCCCTCTCCTTTTCTTCTTCTCCAATCTCCTATGCTCTCTCTCTCGGATCTCTCTTTGCTTCTGTTATTTTTGTTTTCCCTTTTTATCTTTATTTTTTATAATCCATCTCTGCATATGTGTGGTTTATGTGTGTGGGTGTGGGATAAAGGAAAAGGGGATGGCGGTGGTAAGTGAATAGCGGTGAGGCGGTGGAAATTAGGATTAGGATTAGTGAATTGGTATTTAGGGTTTAGAATTGGAAATTTAGAGTTTGAGTAGAATTTTAATTTAAGACCAAATTTAATCCAATATAATTAATTTGAAGAATACGATTTATTTTTCAAATTACAAATTATTTTTAATTAAATACTCTAATTTACAATTTAAGGGTAAATAAATAAATTTTTTTTGTTCATAAAATTAATTAAAACCTTCAATTATTCCATTTAAATTATATAGAACTTTCATTATTTTGGTTTACTAAAACTTTAAATTCTTAATATAAAAATACTCAATTATTTAGAAAAATTTATAAATTCTAATAGATTTTAAACTCAAAGTATCATAAAATTTAATTTTATTACTTTCAGAAAAATATTTTTTTTAATTAAAATTATCAACAAATATAATAAATTATAAATAACACATTATTTAATTTTAAAAAAGAACTCGGGTGGTTATATTCCATCCACCTTACAAAAATTTTTGCCCTCGAAAATTGTTATATTAAAACAAGTTCAAACTCAAACCAAAGAAAAAAGGATCCACGAAGAGAAGTATAGGCAATGTCAAAGATAGTGTTCGAAAGAAGTCAGGTATGCAATTAGATTTACAGGCAAGGAACGATAAGGTTTGGTCAGGAAATAATCAAATCACATTTTGAGAAAATATAAAGCAAGGAATTCCAATGAAGATAATGAAGGAAGAAATGGCACGAGTTCGTGTAGCATGAATAAAGATTACACTTCAACGTTGAGCTAACTTTGTAACCTTTAACGCTCCCAAACTCCGTAATTCACATAACCTATTATTTTTATCTCATTTATGATAACCCATTAGTGTTCCTGAATACACAAATCATCAATATTAAGTTGGCCAAACCTAATACCATGAGGAATGCAACGGTCGACTAATAGTATTAATCAATAGACAATCATGCATCTGAAACTCAAACTCTTGTCTTTAGGACAAGTCCTACTGCATGACAGACACTCAAAGTATGTAGTGAAACATATTCAGTCTATTTCTAAGGCTCTAACAGGAACAAACTTCTCTGATACCAAAATATAATACCCTAACTTTTAGCACCTCATGATCGCACGAAAAGCGCGGGCATTACCTAGTTCTATTCCATTGTTTTTATACTATATTTATTTAATATTGAGCCTTCGCGAATATGAACTGAAACTTTAACTAAGAGAACGAAAAGTCTTTTCTTTTAACCACTTAAACACAAAGGTATATTGATGAGCGGATAATTTATACGCTTTTTGGCATTGTTTTTAGTATGTTTTTAGTAGAATCTGGTTACTTTTAGGGATGTTTTCATTAGTTTTTATGTTAAATTCACATTTTTGGACTTTAATATGAGTTTGTGTATTTTTCTATAATTTCAGGTATTTTCTGGCTGAAATTGAGGGACTTGAGCAAAAATCAGATTCAGAGGTTGAAGAAGGACTACTGATGTTGTTGGATTCTGACCTCCCTGCACTCAAAGTGGATTTTCTAGAGCTACAAAACTCAAAATGGTGCGCTTCCAATTGCGTTGGAAAGTAGACATCCAGGGCTTTCCAGCAATATATAATAGTTCATACTTTGCCCGAGTTTAGATGACGCAAACTGGCGTTTAACGCCAGCTCTCTGCCCAATTCTGGCGTCCAGCGCTAGAAACAAGTTGCAAAGTGGAGTTCAACGCCCAAAATGGCACAAAAGCTGGCGTTCAACTCCAAGAATGACCTCTCCACGTGTAGACTTCAAGCTCAGCCCAAGCACACACCAAGTGGGCCCCAGAAGTGGATTTATGCATCAATTACTTACTTCTATAAACCCTAGTAGCGAGTTTATTATAAATAGGACTTTTTATTATTATCTTATCATCTTTGGATCATATTTGGACGCCTGGTTCTTAGATCAGAGGGCCTGAACCTTTCACTTATGTATTTTTAATGGTTGAGTTTCTACACTCCATAGATTAAGGTGTGGAGCTCTGCTGTTCCTCAAAGATTAATGCAAAGTACTACTGTTTTTCTATTCAATTCAACTTGTTCTGCTTCTAAGATATTCATTCGCACTTCAACCTGAATGTGATGAACGTGACAATCATCATCATTCCCTATGAACGCGTGCTTGACAACCACTTCCGTTCTACCTTAGATTGAATGAGTATCTCTTGGATCTCTTAATCAGAATCTTCATGGTATAAGCTAGATTGATGGCGGCATTCATGAGAGTCCGGAAAGTCTAAACCTTGTCTGTAGTATTCCGAGTATGATTCAGGGATTGAATGACTGTGACGAGCTTCAAACTCGCGATTGCTGGGCGTAGTGACACTTTCGAATTCAAACGTCTCCCTTATCTTAGCCAAATAAGATAAGATAAGATATTCACCATCACCTATAAATAGAGGACCCAGGTCCCTCCAGGTATTCATTCATTCCTCACACCTTTTACCTCTTAGATCCATTCTGACTTGAGCGTCGGAGTGTCTTTGCAGGTACCACCCCCCATTGCTCCTGGCCCACTAGAGCTCCTAACCAACTTTCGAATTCAAACGTCTCCCTTATCTTAGCCAAATAAGATAAGATAAGATAAGATAAGATAATTCAAATGTCTCTCTTATCTTAGCCAAATAAGATAAGATAAGATATTCACCATCACCTATAAATAGAGGAACCAGGTCCCTCCAGGTATTCATTCATTCCTCACACCTTCTACCTCTTAGATCCATTCTGACTTGAGCGTCGGAGTGTCTTTGNNGACTTATTTGAAGACCCTCAAATACAACTCCTACCCCTCTAAAAACCAAAACAATAAATGACGAGGGGAAAATAAAATCTAAGACTAAGGTAAATACAGAAAATATGAGTACATGTATATAAAACTCTATGGACTGGTCGTGGCTCCTTGTACAAGATTCTTGAACCTGTTGCTGAAAACAGAAGATCTGTAGGGGGTGAGCACATCGTCCTCGCATGTTCTCAGTAGGAAAAGTGAATGCCATCAAAGTAAAGAAATAAAATGTAAATATTTACTGTATAACTTTAGAAAAATTACCTTTAGGATTCTTTAAACTCACTTTAAAGACTTTAGTTAGTTTTCTTTAAATTACATTACATTAAGCAAATTACAGTCACCTCACTCAGTTTTGAGTTATAATGATCAGTTTTCGGTTATCTTAATCTTTGACATATACAGGAACCAACAAGCACAAGCAAACTCGAAATATAAACATAGAAACAATTCACACAAAAGTCAAAGAGCATAGTCGCAGAGAAATAAAATGAGTAAACACAACCAAATGCAAATGCGCAAACAATATTATGGACGTCTAGTCCAATCGCAGGTAATGAGCTCAATTGTTGGATTCGACCTGCACCCGACGCAAGTACTTGCAAGTACTTGCAGGCACTGATGATTCTCCAGCTGAAGCTAGTGATCCTTTCTCCTAGAAGCCATTCCATATTTACAGGCGTCCCCGCACAATCATTTTGGCATAAATGCGCAATCAAACAATTATTTCTCAATTATATTTTTCCAATCATCATTTCTCATTTCTTTTCTTTTAGTCATACCTTCACATCACCAAATAATCAATCACACCTCCGCATTACCAGAATGGTACACTCTCAGCCGTTCATCGTTCATAATCTCAAAATGTTTAGTTTTTAAGTGTCCAAAACTCTTTTAACATATAAAATTTCCTTTCTTAATAAACTGAACTCAAAATCATAACTTTAAACAAAATCTTCTCTCAATAGATTGAACTTAAAATATAATATTTTTCTTAATAGATTGAGCTGAAAATAAAACTCTTTTCGTAATAAATCGAAATCAAATAATGTTCCTAAATTAAATTTTCTTTTAAATAATGCTTTAAACAAAGTCTCAGAATTTTATTAAAATTTTGACAGCATATCCTCTAAAATTCAGACTATCCCACCTTTTAAGGGTCCCAACCAAACCGTTTCCAATTCTAGAAAATCATTTCCAACTCTCAATTCAATACTATTAAATCAAACTAACATTTTCACAAATTCTGTTCAATGGTTTCAAACCCAAGTCACTCCTTAATATAAATGTATAACTCAAACTTTTCATAAAAAAAGCCTTTTCTCAATATGAGTAAATGTGCAAACCAGATCTTTTTCAACATAAAATCATTTCTCAAAATAAACCTATAAATTGGATTTCTAATACGAAGATCTTTTCTTAATATAAATATATGTATAAATCAAAATCTCAAAACAAAATCACTTAAAATAAACAAAAAATGAAGGAAAGATGCTCACGCATCACAACACCAAACTTGAATTGTTACTTGTCCTCAAGCAACTAAAAACTGTATGGGACTGAGTAGAGAAAATGCCTAAAACTTGAGGGTTCATTTAAGCTCCTGTCCAATTACTGAGTGGGGTTAATTACACTGTGATTCTGAACAGATTTGGCATCTCACTATCCTTTGAAGCTCAGAAATATTGATATCCTTCAGAACTAGAACTTAATTGGAAAACTCTTTGAGTTCTAACCTTTCTTTGATTTCCTCCCAGTCAGTGTGATGGAGGAAAATTGTCGATAAAGAATTTCACAAAAATGTCGCATTGCAAGTATAGTTCTAAACCAACAAATTATCCTCGGTCAATGTTTAGATTGTTTATCACAAATACAAATCCAATAAAATTAACCGAAGTATTCAAATCTCGGGTCGTCTCTCAAGGAATTGCAGGGAAGTGTATTTATTATTGGTTATGATGTTCTTCTTTTTGGGGTTTTGAAATAGGAGACAAGAAATGTAAATAACGAGAAAATAAACTAATAATTAAGAAAGCTCTTAGCAAGGATTGAGAATTAAAATTCCTATCCTAATTATCATCGTCAATTGTGATGGTAAATGTAAATTACCTTCACTTAGTTAACCTCTAACCAATGGAGGAAGGTCAAGTGCATGCAAACAACTTGAGTTCACAAGTCCTAGTCAACTCATAATGAGAGACTAGATTTGGTGAAGTTCAAGCTAACCGGCAATCTTCAATCCCCAATCAACAAAAGACTTTTGATAACTCAAGAGTCTCTAAATAATCAATCCAAGTCAGGAACATAAAAATCTAATTTAAAATCCAACCAAGCATTTTATCAAACACTTGGAAGGCACAAAATAAAAACATAGAAAACTAACAAGACATAGAAAAATCTAAGACTAACAATTGCAAGAGGAAACAATAACAACAAATTAAAGAAAGCAATCATAACATGAAAACATAAATTGCCTTAATATGGATTAAAGAAAACAAGAAGAATTCATAAACTAAATTGGCAACATAAGGAAATCAACAAGATAAGTAGATATACCAAATTACTAGAACAAATAAAAGTAGAAGAAATCTAAATTAAAGTAAGGTAGAAATCTGAATTTGAGAAGGAATAAAACTAGAAACCCTAAAACCTAGAAAGAGGAGAGCGCCTATCTCTCTCTAGAATCTACATCTAAAACCTAAAATTGTATGAATTAATTATGTTGAAATTCCTCCATTCTGCTCCACTCCCAGCCTCTAACCTATATTTTTGGGCTTGAAACTGGGTCAAAAGCAACCCAGAAATCTCCCCAGCATTTTTTATTTATTGCAGCACGTGACGCTCTGTCACGCGTACATGTCAGCCACGCATACGCATCGTTGAACCTTGCACCTGGCCATGCGTGCGCGTCGTATGTCTACTTTACAAGTCACGCGTATGCGTCACTGTCAGCATCTCAAAACTTTAATTTCTTATGTTCCTTCTACTTTGGCATGCTTCCTTTCCATCCTCTAAGCCATTCCTGCCCTATAAACCTTGAAAACATTTAACAAATATATCACGACATTGAATGGTAATAAGAGAGGAGTAAAAATTAGCAAATTTAAGGCCAAAGAAGCATGTTTTCAATCATAGCACAAATTTAGGAAGAAAACTTAAAATCATGCAATTTACATAAATAAGTGTGAGAATAGTTGATAAAATCCACTCAATTCAATACAAAATAAATCGTAAAATAGTGGTCCTTTTACAGACGCAAAAGGACCGATAGATTCTATTCCAGCATGAGTGAGAACCGACAGATGATTAGCCGTGCGGTGACAGCACACCTGGACCATTTTCACTGAGAGGACGGATGGTAGCCATTGACGATGGTGATCCACTAACACATAGTTTGCCATAGGAGGAACCTTGCGTGCGTGAAGAAGAAGACAGGGGGAAAGCAGAGATTCAGAAGATAAAGCATCTCCAAAACTCCAACATATTCTCTATTACTGCAGAACAAGTATTTATTTCATGCTCTTTTATTTTTCACAATTCAAACTGATAAATATAATTGATATCCTGACTAAGAGTTACAAGATAACCATAGATTGCTTCAAGCCAACAATCTCCGTGGGATTCGACCCTTACTCACGTAAGGTATTACTTGGACGACCCAGTGCACTTGCTGGCTAGTGGTACGAGTTGTGAAAAGTGTGATTCACATTTCGTGCACCATCCAACTTTCTCAAACTCTCTTTCTTTATCTTTTTATGTTGACAAAACCTGGGATGGCTAAGAAGAAGGCTTCCTGGGTTTCTTTCTGAGCTGCCCAAGGGAAGAAAGTTTTTTCCATGTCTGATGAGTCTTTTAGGGATTTCAAGAATTATTACTTCAAGGTCCAAGCTGTTTAAGGAGCTCGGCCTTTTTTCTTGGAACAGAATAATGAACTTGCCTTCCCCTTATGCTGGCAAAAGAATGTGGTAGTGTCTAGGTATTCTTGGGAGATGTTAGATGAGGTCGAGTAGGCCTTTGTACATGTATTGGAGGAAAATTGGGGGGAGCCTCCCCATCTTGATACGAAGAGGTTCTTGGGGAATCCCTCCCTCCTTCAAGCTGAATTGGGTAGCTGCCGATTTCTTTTTAGCCTTGTCTTTATTTTGTTTGTTTTGCCAATACATCACTTTCTCATTTGTAACTTTGGCCTTTGCTTTGTTTTCTTTTTTCAGAGATGGTGAAGACTACTAATGGTATGAAGGCTTCTAAGAGGGTGAGGAAGGCTACCGCGGCTTAGAACATTTTGGCCAAAGGTTATGGGGAGGAATCTTCAAAGGGTGCCCAAGGGAGGTCTACCTCGGATACTTTTGGACTGAGGAAGATTATCCCTACTCCCCAAGTTCGCTTGGCTTCTTCTGATCCTTCCCAGCCGACCTCTGGTGCAGCCTCTCCTTCTGCTACTGGTCCTCCTCCCAAGAAGTAGAAGACTGTTGAACCTTATAATCTGGATGTCCCTGGCTTTGATGCTGTGGGGTTTGTTAATAACCAGATTGCCCCCTTATGGCCAACTTTCTATGGACAACGTGTCCATCCTGCACCACCTGGATTTTATCACCAGAAGTAGTGTTTGGATGGCGCACATGGGTGCGGCTTTGTTTCGCTCAATTTAAGACTCTCCCGTCCATGCGACGAAGGCGTTTATGCTGAATGCCAAGTCAGAGTATGATAGGATTAAGGGGTTGAAGGACAAGCTGGATGCTAGAGTTATTAAGTTGGAGCTGGATTTATAGAAGGAAAAGTCTTGGGCTACCAGGGCTGAGGCGGCTACGAATTTGGCCAAGGAGATGGCCAAGATGTCGAAGGAGAGTTACACTAACACTTATGACGAGTTGCTGGAGGTCAGGGAGAGACTTGAGTCGGCCTATGCTGATTATGCTGAGCTTCAGGGCCATCTTGTGGGCAGTGTGACTGACGCATATGAGAACCTAAAAGCTCAGGTCCGGCCTATGGTCGAAGGAGAGTTACACTACCACTTACGGCGAGTTGCTGGAGGTCAGGGAGAGACTTGAGTCGGCCTATGCTGATTATGCTGAGCTTCAAGGCCATTTTATGGGCAGTGTGACTGGCGCATATGAGAACCTAAAAGCTCAGGTTTGGGTTCTTACTCCCGAACTCGACCTGAGTCTTTTTAGTTTGGATAATGTTGTTGAAAATGGTAAGATTGTGCCAGCCCCATATGAGGATGAGGAGGATGGTCCTCGCCCTGAGCCATCAGCAAAGCTACTGCTATGCCGGCTTCTTCGACTGCTGCTGAGGTCGGCCGTCCTGAGTCCGACCCTGACGTCCAAATTCTGAATCGGGAGGATGGAACTGAAGAGGCGATTCCTATAAAGACTGTTCCTCCCACAACCACTCAGAGCACTGCTCCAGAGGAGAACTTGGAATCTTTGTGACTTTTCTTGATATATTTTGTACAGCCCGGTCTGTGGGCTTTTTTAAACTATGCTTTATTGTAATTGAGCCCTAGTGTGGCCTTAACATTGTAGTTGCTTTTCTTAGCAACTTTGTTTAGGAAAAAAAATGTTTTTAAACTCCTGAGGTCGACCTTCGGGTGGCCTTCTAATTTTTCAATGTAGTAACTTTTTGGAATGTTTGTTTGCAACCTTTGGTGCTTCCAGGAATCTTTAGAGTGTTGGATTTTACTATCCGACCTCTTTTGATTGCCTTTTGAGTTTGTTTGTTTCTTGCTTTTTTAGGCTAGCTGATGACTTGCTATTGTTCTCATGGAACCCTTTTAGAATAATTCTTGATAGCTTTTGCGAGGTCGTGGCTTTCTAAGACGAGCTGTGTCCTTTCTAACGCACGCCTTTTGTTGGTTCGACTTCTGTTGTCGAGTCTTTCTCGAGTTATTTTTAGTAATCCATTTTTAATTAGGGCTGGCAGGCCTCTTTCTATGGATTACTTTTTATAACTTTGTCGCTTTGATTGATTGGTCCGACTTCTTCATATCGGTTCATGCTAAGTTATTTTTTAGCAATACATTTTTTCTCAGACCTCGTCAGGCCTCTTTCTATGGATTACTTTTTATAACTTTTTGTAGCTTTCATGTTGATTGGTTCGACTTCTTCATGCCGGTCCATTCTAAGTTATTTTTAGCAATCCATTTTTTCTCAGACCTCGTCAGGCCTCTTTTTATGGATTACTTTTTATAACTTTTTGTAGCTTTCATGTTGATTGGTCCGACTTCTTCATGTCGGTGCATCTAAGTTATTTTTAGCAATCTATTTTTACTCAGACCTTGTCAGGCCTTGATGCACGAAAAACTTGTCTCATAACAAATTTCCTTCGGTAAGTGTACCGAATTTGTCGTCAAGTAAAAACTCACAATAGAGTGAGGTCGAATCCCACAAGGATTGATTGATCAAGAAACTTTAATTAGAGGAATGTTCTAGTTGAGCAAATCAAAAATTTAGTTGATTGGATGAAGATAGCAGGAAAGCAGAGGTTCAGAGGAACGAAAGCATCTCTATTCGCTTATCTGAAATTCTCACCAATGATTTACATAAGTATTTCTATCCTTCTTTTATTAATTAATTTCGAAAATCACATTACTATTTTATATCCGCCTGACTGAGATTTACAAGGTGACCATAGCTTGCTTCATACCAACAATCTCCGTGGGATTCGACCCTTACTCACGTAAGGTATTACTTGGACGACCCAGTGCACTTGCTGGTTAGTTTTGCGAAGTTGTGAACCATGGTATTGGCATCATGTGTTTGGCGCCATTACCAGGGAAAGAAAGAGCAATGAATTTTACATAATCAAAGTGTAATCACAATTTCTGCGCACCAAGTTTTTGGCGCCGTTGCCGGGGATTGTTTGAGTTTGGACAACTAACGGTTCATCCTGTTGCACAGATTAGGTAATTTTTTTTTGTTTTGTTTTCAAAAATCTTTCAAAAATCTTTCAAAAATATTTTCCTTTGTTTTCGAAAAAAAATTTCTAAAAAAAAATGTTTTCAAAAATATTATTTTTCTTCAGAATTTTTAAAGAATGAATTCTAGTGTTTCATGAAGCATGTTGAAGCCTATCTGGCTGTAAAGCCATACCCAAACTGCTTTGGGATGGGTCTTCAACTAATCACCTCAATGGAGCCATGTCCAATTCTTTTGGATAGGGCATGTTAGGCTTGTCATGTCTGAATTACACTCATATTTTTATTAAAGCTTGGCTGGCTATTAAGCCATGCCTGACCCTTTGATTGGAGCTTTAAGACTAACATGGCAAGATTCCTGGAATTCATATTAAAAATTTTGAAATCCTTATTTTTGTTTTTCAAATAATTTTCGAAAAAAAATACAAAAAAATTTAGAAAATCATAAAAATCAAAAATATTTTTTGTGTTCTTGTTTGAGTCTTGAGTCATGTTATAAGTTTGGTGTCAATTGCATGTGCATCTTGCATTTTTTCAAAAATTTCATGCATTCATAGTGTTCTTCATGATCTTCAAGTTGTTCTTGGTAAGTCTTCTTGTTTGATCTTGATGATTTTTTGTTTTGTGTTGTATGGTGTTTTTCATATGCATTCTTGAATTCTTAGTGTCTAAGCATTAAAGAATTCTAAGTTTGGTGTCTTGCATGTTTTCCTTGCATTAAAAATTTTTCAAAAATATGTTCTTGGTGTTCATCTTAACATTCAAAGTGTTCTTGGTGTTCATCTTGACATTCATAGCATTCTTGCATGCATCACATGTTTTGATCTAAAAATTTCATGCATTGCATCATTTTTCTTGTTTTTCTCTCTCATCATAAAAATTCAAAAATAAAAAAAAAATAAATATCTTTCCCTTTTTCTCTCTTAAAATTTCAAAAATTAGATTTGACTTTTCAAAAATTTTTAAAAATCTAGTTGTTTTTATGAGTCAAATCAAATTTTCAATTTAAAAATCTCATCTTTTTCAAAATCTTTTTGAAAAATCAAATCTTTTTCAAACTTCTTAGTTATTTTCGAAAATTCCAAAAATATTTTTCAAAAACCTTTTTCTTAATTTTATATTAAATTTTCGAAAATAACAATAACAATTAATGTTTTGATTCAAAAATTTCAAGTTTGTTACTTGCTTGTTAAGAAAGATTCAAACTTTGAGTTCTAGAATCATATCTTGTGATTTCTTGTGAATCAAGTCATTAATTGTGATTTTAAAAATCAAATCTTTTTCAAAACTAATTTCTATCATATCTTTTCAAAAATATCTTCTCATCTTATCTTTTTCAAAAATTTGATTTCAAAATATCTTTTCTAACTTCCTAACTTCTTATCTTTTTCAAAATTTGTTTCAACTAACTAACTAACTTTTTGTTTGTTTCTTAACTTTTTCAAAACTACCTAACTAACTCTCTCTCTCTCTCTCTCTCTAATTTTCGAAAATATCTCCCCTCTTTTTCAAAAATTTCTTTTTTTATTAACTAATTATTTTTATTTTTGATTTTAAAATTTTTCGAAAAAAATACTAACCTTTTTCAAAAACTATTTTCAAAAATCACTAACTCTTTTTCAAAAATTTATTTTCGAAAATTCCTTCTCTCTCATCTCCTTCTATTTATTTATTCATTCACTAACATCTCATCTCACATCTCTGCCCTCCTCACAGTTGTGTTTCTTTCTTTACATCACATTCTTTGTCTTCTTCTTTTCTTCTACTAACACAAGGACCTCTATACTGTGGTATAAAGGATCCATATTATTATTATTATTACTATTTCCTGTGCCCTCTTCTTTGTCATATGAGCAGGAGCAAGGACAAGAATATTCTTGTTGAAGCAGATCCAGAACCTGAAAGGACTCTGAAGAGAAAACTAAGAGAAGCTAAATTACAACAATCCAGAGATAACCTTTTAGAAATTTTCGAACAGGAAGAGGAGATGGCAGCCAAAAATAATAATAATGCAAGGAGGATGCTTGGTGACTTTACTGCACCTAACTCCAATTTACATGGAAGAAGCATCTCTATTCCTGCCATTGGAGCAAACAACTTTGAGCTGAAACCTCAATTAGTTTCTCTGATGCAGCAGAACTGCAAGTTTCATGGACTTCCATCTGAAGATCCTTTTCAGTTCTTAACTGAGTTCTTGCAGATATGTGACACTGTTAAGACTAATGGAGTAGATCCTGAAGTCTACCAATTATGTGTCTGTGGCACTTATGTATCCGGTGGTAATACTGGAAAACAAAGTGCTTAGGGCCACGGCCAAGACTCATATAGAAGCTGTGTTCAAGAATCATCATACTGAACTAGGAGAATCAATAACACTATCTGAACTCTGAGTTCCTATAGATGCCAATCATTCTGAACCTCAATGGATAAAGTGAGATGCCAAAACTATTCAAGAGGCAAAAAGCTACAAGTCCTACAGAACTCAAAATGGCGCGCTTCTAATTGCGTTGGAAAGTAGACATCCAGGGCTTTCCAGCAATATATAATAGTCCATACTTTGGTCAAGTTTAGACGACGCAAACTGGCATTCAACGCCAGCTTTCTGCCCAATTCTGGCGTCCAGCGCCAGAAAAGGATCCAAAACCAGAGTTGAACGCCAGAAATGGATCAAAACCTGGCGTTCAACTCCACAAATGGCCTCTACACGTGGAAAGTTAAAGCTCAGCCCAAGCACACACCAAGTGGGCCCCAGAAGTGAATTTATGCATCAATTATTTACTCATGTAAACCCTAGTAGCTAGTTTATTATAAATAGGACATTTCACTATTGTATTAGACATCTTTGGACGCCTGGTTCTTAGATCAGAGGGGCTAGCCATTCGGCCATGCCTGGACCTTTCACTTATGTATTTTTAACGGTAGAGTTTCTACACTCCATAGATTAAGGTGTGGAGCTCTGCTGTTCCTCAAAGATTAATGCAAAGTACTACTGTTTTCTATTCAATTCATCTTATTTCGCTTCTAAGATATTCATTCGCACTTCAATCTGAATGTGATGAACGTGACAATCATCATCATTCCCTATGAACGCGTGCCTGACAACCACTTCCGTTCTACCTTCGACTGAATGAGTATCTCTTAGATCTCTTAATCGGAAT
Organism: Arachis ipaensis; assembly: GCF_000816755.2. Lineage (NCBI taxonomy): Eukaryota > Viridiplantae > Streptophyta > Magnoliopsida > Fabales > Fabaceae > Arachis > Arachis ipaensis. The sequence continues at coordinate 109,398,010 of NC_029793.2, read as the reverse complement.
CTTCGTGGTGTAAGCTAGAATGATGGCGGCATTCAAGAGAATCCGGAAGGTCTAAACCTTGTCTATGGTATTCTGAGTAGGATTCAATGATTGCATGACTGTGACGAGCTCCAAACTCGCGATTGCAGGGCGTTAGTGACAGACGCAAAAGGATAGTAAATCCTATTCCAGCATGATCGAGAACCGACAGATGAATAGCCGTGCTGTGACAGGGTGCGTTGACCATTTTCACTGAGAGGATAAGATGAAGCCATTGACAAGGGTGATGCCTCCAGATGATTAGCCGTGCCGTGACAGGGCATTGGATCATTTTCCCGAGAGATGACCGAAAGTAGCCATTGACAGTGGTGATGTATCACATAAAGCCAGCCATGGAAAGGAGTAAGACTGATTGGATGAAGATAGCAGGAAAGCAGAGGTTCAGAGGAACGAAAGCATCTCTATTCGCTTATCTGAAATTCTCACCAATGATTAACATAAGTATTTCTATCCTTCTTTTATTAATTAATTTCGAAAACCACATTACCATTTTATATCCGCCTGACTGAGATTTACAAGGTGACCATAGCTTGCTTCATACCAACAATCTCCGTGGGATTCGACCCTTACTCATGTAAGGTATTACTTGGACGACCCAGTGTACTTGCTGGTTAGTTGTGCGAAGTTGTGAACCATGGTATTGGCATCATGTGTTTGGCGCCATTACCAGGGAAAGAAAGAGCAATGAATTTTACATAATCAAAGTGTAATCACAATTTCTGCGCACCAGCCCCCATGTCTCACGTTAGAGCCCACGTTAACTTAGTTAACGTGGCTCTTTAACGTGGCATTGCTTAGTCATCCCCAACGTTAGTGACAATGTTGAGTGTCACTAACGTTGGCTCATCTTTTACTCATCCACTTTAGCTTCCACGTTAACTAAGTTAACGTGGGAGTTAACGTGGCTCATAGTGGCTTGTGTGGCTCCTTCCAACGTTAGTGACAATATTGAGTGTCACTAACGTTGGCCATCACCTTCTTCTTTTACGTTAGCCTCCACGTTAACTAAGTTAACGTGGAAGTCAACGTGGCTCCTTGGGGTTGTGTGGCCAAACTTAAAGCTTGCTTGTCCCTAAGCAAGTACTGGAACAAGAGAATGATGAATGAAATGCCAAGAGAAATGAGTCATTCTTGTGGAAGTCATGTCACTGATTTTATGGTGGTTTCATGCATAGCAACTTAGGTTCATTCCTGGCTTTCAGACCTTTATCATGCCCTACAATACTCACTTTGCTTACATCCCATGAGACTTTTATTCATTGATCCTTTTATTGTCATTTCAGGGCTTATTGGTGTTCTTCAGGCTAAGTGTTCTGTAAGGGGGTAACTCTTTAAGATAAGCTTTCAGCCAACACTCCCAAACCAGTTGGTTCAAGGTGCTAGGTGTTGAGACACCCCTAAGGACTTACTCCCTCAAGTCTCTCCCCCATACATACACACCACAGGAATATAGTTTATTTATTTTCTTTTCTTGAGGCCTTGGTGTCCAGCACCTCTTTGGGTTACTAAATATTCTGTGGTGAGGGTTACTCTTGATAGTGGACTTTCAGCTGATAATCCCGAGTTAGTTAACCCAAGTTACCAAGTGATAAGGCAACCCTAAGAGCTTATTCATCCAAGTAGATCCCTCACACAGGAACACCACAGACACATGCTTCAAGATTTAAAACCATTGGTGCCTAGCCTTATTGCTTAGTCTTTTTCTTTTATTCCTCAACTTTGATTGTTCTTTCCCTTTTTCTTATTAGGATTTTCTTATTTATCTAGTCTCATGGGGTGTGTCTCAAGTATAGTATTCATGACAGATAGTTGTCTTCCCACCTTATGGTTGAACCAACTTAGCTAACTTATGATCACACCAAATACTCATGAATGCACTTCCATATTATGAACTCCACTCTGGTCTTTTTAAAAGCACACTCATTCTCTTTTTTCATCTGATTTAAAGGGACAAACATACAAGTAAGCACGGTAAAGATGCAGTGACATAAGGACTAGATATCATAAACCTCTTCAACAAGAACTTAAAAGAAGGAATTTAGAAATGTTTAAACTGAAATGGAAGCAAGTTCTATTTCATACAAGATCTTCCTTATTTAAAGCATAGAGAAAGACGGACCAAAGAAGGAACTCCACCACCTTTTACTCTTGTGGATGTCCATGCTCTCCTTCTTGATTGCTTGTGCTCCCACTTCCTTTGCCTTTTCCAAGCAGCTTCTTCCAGAAACCACCATCTTCCATCTTCTTCTTGAGTGTCTCCTTTTGCTGTTTCACTTTCCTCTCTTCTTGTTCTACAAAATCCTTTTGGACCTCATCATATGTAGGGATGACATAGTGTAGCTGATGCATATTACTGGACATGTAGTTCAACTTGGCTTGAGTGTTGACGTTGAACTCCTCCCGATGTAGTTGTCGTCCTTCATTAAGTACAGTGAACTCATTGAATGCTTTCATCTGGGCTAGTTGTCGCTGATTGAGTTCCTGCAAATGCTTATCTTGACGTTCTTGCCTCTCGGTAACTTGGTGGATGGTTTGAGTGAGCTAGGAGTATTGTTCCTGTTGCTGCTCCATTTGTTGTTTCTTTCACTCTTCTTGTTGGCTCATCCAGTTCAATATTTGCTCTTGTCCTTCCATATGTCTCATCCCCAAATCTTCAATAGCTCTTAGAAGGTGATTCATATTTAGATCGGCTGGGTAAGGATACTCTCCCTAATTATAGCATTTGGACTGAAGTCTACCTCCTTTCCCCTTACATAGCTTTTGAAGGTTGAGGCTCTGGTTTTGTCTTCTCTGATCACATTTGCGTAGAACTCTTTGATGAGGTTTGCATTGATCTTCCCCTCTGGATTGTTGAGCAATTGCCACCCTCTTTCTTCAATCTTCTCCCGAATCTGTGGGCATTCGTCTTCATTGATTTGGAAGGTTAACTCGGGCAGTATCTTTTTGAGCTTTATCCGCTCAAATTCTCGTTCATGGAAGGCAGTCTTGAATCTCTTCTCGTCGAAGGGAATGTTCTCCGTTGGTTCCTTCCTTTTCTGCCTCTTGGAGCTTGATGATGCCATGAATGAAGTTAAAGCAAAAAGGGTGTAGTGAAGGGAAGAGGTGTAGGATTTAGAGAGTGAGAAGTTGAAGAATTGGTTGCTGGAAAGTGAAGTGCAAGTGGTATGAATTTCGAATGTGGAGATGGAGTGGATTTGATTCACTTATATAGGGAAGTGATGAAGAGATGAAAGGTGTGGATTGATGGGATTAGTGTATGATGAACGGATGGGATTTTATATGGAGTAAGCACGATGATTCTCAACTTTATGATGGAGTTGGTTCGCTTTCCAAGTTTGTTCTTCCTCCAATGTTGCATGGCAACCATTCCCAATGCATTCCCCTTGAGGCACGTGTGTAGTGCCCTCTTCATGAAGTGGCCGAACCTTTCCCATTAAATTATCCAATCAATCTCTTTCAATGCTCCTTTCCTTTCCCTATAAAGATGAAATAAGAAAAGTAAGAATTATTACAAAAAGAAATCACTTTAAATTTTTACGGCTAAAATAATAAAGAGATGAAAAGATGAGATTGTTTATTCATGAACTCCAACTAACTAACTAACTGTGTATCCTTATATGCATTTTGGTGGCACCATGGGGTGACACCAAACTTAGTTTGGAGCACTGTGATCAAAAGTCTTGTTCAAAGCTCCAAGACTAGCATGCTCTCTGTTGCATTCATGCTTTCTTGGTACGCTTTGAACACCAAACTTGTTCTTCACTATATACTGCAATATAAGGACTTCACCAAGTTTGGGTTGGAATTCATGAATATTGACTTATTCAATAGTAAAAGCTAATAAAACATGGGTTGCCTCCCATGAAGCGCTTCTTTAGCGTCACTAGCTTGACGTTTCTCCTTCATCAGGGAGGTTGATAATGTTTCAAGTCCTCCCCTCTTGCCTTGGACTTATATCCATTGGTTGTATCAATGATCTCCACATGTTCCAAGGAGAGGACTCTATTAATAGTGAAGACCTTAGGTAACTGAGATGGTACAGTCGGGAGATTAGGGGGGATATCTGGGAAGTAAGCTGAGATCACTTTATCTCCTGGAGAGAAGTCTTCCGTAGGGATCTTCTTGTTCCTCCACCCCCTTGGTACTTTCTTCTTTGTCCCTTTTGATATTGCCTTGCTCTTTGTAGCTTCTTCTTCTAAGGAAATTTTGTTGTTGTCTTCACATGTTTCTGGTGGTTTAGGTTCCTCCAGCTTTTCCTTGAGCTGTGACAGCTGCTTATTTCCTTGTTCATCAACCAA
>NC_029793.2:109385615-109393627 GCF_000816755.2 Arachis ipaensis | reverse complement strand
CCTTGTTCATCACTATAGTCTGGCCTCCCTTGAGTGAGCTTTTCCTAGGAAGCAGCTCCTTCATATACTTGATATATGCAGACATTTGTTGGATAGTCTTGATGAATGGTATGTTCACATGCAAAGATGCAAACAAGTCAAGAAATCTTGAGTATATTCTCTTCTCCACAACACCATTGAGCAGTTGGGGAAAAGGTGCATAGAGTCTCAGCAGCTCCTATTTTGATATTTTTGGTTCTTGGTATTCTTTTTCCTCCTTCTCTGTTGAGGTATCTTCAGGCTGTTCTGACAGCTTGCTTGGCTTGTCCTCAGTCTCCTTATCACTTGTAGTGACCATCTTGCAATCTTCCCATCTTACTTTCTTTGTTTCACCTCTTGGATTCTTCTCTGTGTCACTTGGGAATCCATCTGTGGGTTTGGGAATTTGCTCAGAGAGATATCCTACTTGAGATTCCAACCTCTTTATTGTGTCTCCCTGGTTCTTGAAACTGGCTCGCACTTCCTCCTTGAACACCTTGTTGTCTTGGATATCCTTGCATATGCCTTCAAGTAGATTTTCAATCCTTGAGATTCTTTCATCAAATGATGATAGGTCAAGTTGAGGAGGGTTGTTCTGGCCTTGATATGAATGTGGAGAGGTGTTGTTATTGGGATGTTGATATGGTCTAGATGTGAAATTGTTTGGATTTGGACGTCTTTGATCAAGGCTTTGGTCTTGTTGATTTCCCCACCCAAAGTTTGGGTGATTCCTCCATCCAGGGTTGTAATTCTTGGAGTAAGGATCATGGTTCTGCCTAGGTGAATTCCCAATGTAGTTGGCTTGCTCCTGACTACCCTCTGCTTCTTCATTCACTCCTTCTTGGGTTGTTGATGAAGTGGAGATTGATGCCACTTGGTTCCTCTCCATCTTCTTGGTGAGGTCAGCCAGCTGTTGGGTAATGAGCTTGTTTTGGGCCAACAGAGTATCTACATTGTTTAGCTCTATTAATCCTCTTGTGTTCCCTCTTTCGGAAGCATAGAAGTAGTCGTTCTCTGCTACTATTTCAATGACATCTATAGCCTCCTCAATGGTTTTCTTCTTGTTCAAAGATCCTCCGGATGAATGGTCTACGGCCTTCTTTGACTCATAAGAGAGCCCTTCATAGAAAATGTGCAGCTGCACCCATTCGTTGAACATGTCAGGTGGACACCTCCTTGTCAGGTCTTTAAACCTCTCTCATGCTTCATATAGAGTCTCACCATCTTGTTGCCTGAAGGTTTGGACCTCAGCTCTCAGCCTATTGATTCTTTGAGGAGGGTAAAATCTTGCTAAAAATTTGTTCACCACGTCTTCCCAAGTTGTCAAGCTTTCCCTTGGGAAAGATTCCAGCCACTTGGCTGCCTTATCCCTGAGTGAGAATGGAAATAAGAGCAGTTTATAGGTGTCAGGATGAACACCATTAGACTTCACTGTGTCACATATTCTCAGGAAGGTGGTTAAATGTTGATTTGGGTCCTCTTGGACACTTCCTCCGAACGAACAGTTGTTCTGCACAAGGGTGATGAGCTGTGGCTTCAGTTCAAAATTGTTGGCATGGATGGTTGGCTTTTGAATGCTACTTCCACAGTTTCCTGGGTTTGGATTGATGTAAGAGCCTAAAACTCTTCTATCCTCCCCAGCATGATTTGCTCGACCTCTTCCGCCATGGTTGTGAGCCTCTTCTTCATGATGGTTTTCCATGTTTTCTTCCATGTTTGGTTCAAAGTATTCCTCAAAGTGTTCCTCCTCTTCTTCACCACCTACTACACGTTTTTCTCTTACCTCCCTCCTTAGTCTAAGGAAGGTTCTCTCAGGTTCAGAATCAAAGGAAGTTGAAGCTCCGCTTCTTCTCCCTGTCATACAACCAACAAGTACAAGCAAAGAGAATAGGTGCAGAAAGTATATCTGTCAGAATTACTGTTAGTGTGAGTGATGCAATATATCAAACAGTTAGTGGGTTAGTGCGATGAAGTGTAAATAACAAAGAAAAAGTAGGGGAAAGGGAAGAAATTAACTAAAATAGGAAGTAAACAACTCAAACAGAAATTTAAATCAAACAAAACTAAAATGCTCAATCTAGTTATCCTCCAGTCTAATCATTGTTGATGCACAATCAATCCCCGACAACGGCGCCATAAACTTGATGCACGGAAAACTTGTCTCATAACAAATTTCCTTCGGCAACTGTACCGAATTTGTCGTCAAGTAAAAACTCACAATAGAGTGAGGTCGAATCCCACAAGGATTGATTGATCAAGAAACTTTAATTAGAGGAATGTTCTAGTTGAGCGAATCAGAAATTTAGTTGAGAATTACAGAAAGTTAAATGGGTTGCTTCCAACGTTAGTGACAATGTTGGGTGTCACTACCACCCTTGCCACCCTTGCCTCTTCACGTTAGCTCCCACGTTAACCAAGTTAACGTGGCATTGTGCACTTAGGCCAACGTTAGTGACAATGTTGAATGTCACTAACGTTTGCTTCCTTTCCCCCTTTTAACGTTAGAGGCCACGTTAACTAAGTTAACGTGGACTCCAACGTGGCCACTTATGAGCTTTGGCCAACATTAGTGATAATGTTAAGTGTCACTAACGTTGGCTCCAATTTCCTTCTTCACATTAGAGTTCACGTTAACTTAGTTAACATGACTCTTAACGTGGGTCATGATGGCTTCGAGAGCGTTATTGGCAGTCACTTTTCTCATTAACTTTGCAAGTTACCTCCCATTCCTTGCTTCCTTTGGTCCTGAAATCAGGCAATAGAGTGCATCAAAGTTCTAGTCCAAGTCATGGGTAATGCAGCATACAATTTGTCACTAAACTCATGCAAAATCCTCATGAAATCATGTAAAATGCACAATGTATGCTTGAATCCAGGTGTAAGTGAATATCTACCCAAAACTAGCTTATTTCCTAAGAAAATGCATGAAACTACCCTAAAAGCAGTAAAGAAAAGGTCAGTGAAACTGGCCAAAATGCCCTAGCATCAGGCCTCTTTCTATGGATTATTTTTTTATAACTTGCATTAACCTGTTTTTATCACTCTTTCATCTTGCCGATTTTGTAGAAATCGAACGGTGAGTTTGGTTCTCACTTTGTCGACCTTGTCGAAGTCGGGCGGTGAATTTGGTTTTCACCTTGCCGACCTTTGTAGAAATTCAGACGATGAATTCGATTTTCATCGTGGTCGGGCGGTGAATTTGGTTTTCACCTTGCCGACCTGTAGCTTTGTAATCGGGCGATGAATTTTAGTGTTCAGATTAATGCGTCTTGGTAGAGAATCTTTGTAGAGAATCTGAAAAGTTTTATTCTAATAGAAAGTAGACATATAGGCAAATAAAATATATACATGTGGGTTCTTACCCTTTTAAGTTAGACAATTTTGCGGATCTTGGTTTGGTGCCTCGTTAAAAAACCTTTTCAGGAAAAAGAGTGCACCTTGACCTAAGATCTTTTATCACCTAACTATAATACCTTCTTAGGTTGCAGGCATGCCATGACCTTGGTAGCTCTCACCCCTCGAGTTCGGATACCTTGTAGTGGCCTTTTCCCAGTACCTCTATGACTCGGTAGGGTCCTTTCCAGTTAGCTGCTAGCTTCCCCTCTCCTGGTCGATTTGTTCTGATATCATTTCAGATTAGGATGAGGTCGTTATTGGCAAAGCTTTGTTGTACTACCTTCCGATTGTATCTTGAGGCCATTCGACATTTTAACGCCTCCTCCTTGATCCGAGTTCATTCTCGGATTTCTGGAAGTAGGTCGAGCTCTTCCTTTTGGAGTTGGGAGTTGGCCTCTTCATTGTCGTAGATCACTCTGGGAGATCCTTCTTCGATTTCTACCAGAATTATTGCCTCCATTCCGTAAGCCAATCGGAAAGGTGATTCCTTTGTGGTGGAGTGTGGAGTTATCTGATATACCCATAGGACTTATGGGAGTTCTTCAGCCCAGGCTCCTTTTGCGTCCTGTAATCTCCGTTTTAACCCAGCCAATATGACTTTGTTAGCTGCTTCTGCTTGTGGGTGTTCTACGGATTTAAATTAGTGCTTTATTTTCAAGTCTGCTACCAACTTCCTGAAGCCTGTGTCGGTTAATTGAGTTCCATTGTCTGTGGTGATAGAGTAAGGAACCCCAAACCTTGTAACAATGTTTTTGTATAAGAATTTCCGACTTCTTTGAGCAGTGGTATTAGCTAGGGGCTCTGCCTCAATCCATTTTGTGAAGTAATCTACCCCTACAATGAGGAACTTGACTTGTCCCTATCCTTGGGGAAAGGGTCCGAGGAGGTCGAGTCCCCATTTTGCGAATGGCCAAGGCGATGTTACGCTGATGAGCTCCTCTGGTGGGGCGATGTGGAAGTTAGCATATTTTTGACACGGTGGACATGTCTTTACAAATTCTGTTGATTTCTTTTGCAAAGTCGGCCAAAAGAATCTGGCCCGGAGTACCTTTTTGGAGAGAGCTCGTGCTCCGAGATGGTTGCCACATATGCCACTGTGTATTTCTTCCAAGACCTCCTTTGTGTTGGAGGTCGGCACACATTTTAATAGGGGTGTCGAGATCCCTCTCTTGTATAGAATATTGTTTATGATGATGTAGTATTGTGTTTCTCATCTCAGCCTCTTCGCCTCCTTCTTATCTGTAGGGAGGGTCTCTGATTTAAGGTAATTGATATTGGGGGTCATCCATCCTTGATCCTGACCTGATATGGCTAGGACCTTTTCTTCCTCCGAGATTGATGGGTTTTACAGTATTTCCTAGATGAGGCTTCTATTATTTTCCCCTGGTTTGGTGCTAGTAGTGCATCAGCTCGAGCGTTCTGTTCTCGAGGTATATGGCAGACCTCGTATTCCCCGAGTTGTTCAAGCTGTTCTCTGGTTTTGTCCAGGTACCTTTTCATGGTAGGGTCCTTTGCTTGGTAACTCCCTACTATCTGTGAGGTGACTACTTGCGAATCGCTGAAGATGATAATCTTTTGAACTCTAACCTCCCTAGCCAGTCTCAAACCAGCTAGTAATGCCTCGTATTCGGCTTGGTTGTTTGAAGCAGGGAACTCGAACTTAAGGGAGAGTTCGATTTGGGTTTCCTGGTCACTTTCTATTATCACACCTGCACCACTCCCAGTTTTGTTTGAAGAGCCGATTACATATAGATTCCACTTTGTAGGAGTTCCCGGGGTGTCAGTGTACTTAGTAATGAAATTGGCCAAATACTGAGACATGATGGCCGTTCGAGCTTCGTATTGAAGATCGAACTCAAATAGCTCGACTGCCCACTGTAGAATTCTTCCAGCTAAGTCTGTCTTCTGTAGAATACCTTTCATGGGTTGGTTAGTCCGGACCTTGATGGTGTGCGCTTGAAAATACGGGCGAAGCCATCGAGAAGTTAATGAGAGCGTAGGCAAACTTTTCTATCTTTTGATAGTTCAATTCGGCCCCTTATAGGGCTTTGCTGATGAAGTAGATGGGTTGTTGCCCACTTTCATCTTCTCTGACTAGTGCTGAGGCTATTGCCCGACTTTCCACTGCGAGGTATAATATGAGTGCTTCCCCTTCCCATGGTCGATCTTTTTCCCTTCCTTAGTGTGGCGTAAAAGGGAAGATATCTTATGGCCGATCCGGCTAGAAATCTAGACAAGGCTGCGAATCTCCCATTGAGTTGCTGTACTTCTTTGATGCAGGTCGGGCTTTTCATGTTGAGTATAGCCTGGCATTTATCTGGGTTTGCCTCAATTCCTCGTTGTGTTAGCATGAAACCCAGGATTTGCCGGCTTCTACTGGAAAGGTACACTTTGCGGGACTAAGTCGCATGCCATATTTTCTGACGGTGTCGAACACTTTGGCGAGGTCAGACAGCAATGATTCCTCACTTTGTGTTTTTATCAACATGTCGTCCACATATACCTTCATGAGTTTCTCGATATGGTCTGCGAAGACTTTATTCATTAATCTTTGGTAGGTAGCTCCTGCGTTTTTGAAACCGAATGGCATGACGACATAACAGTAATCTGCTTTTGGGGTTAGGAATGAGGTCTTTTCTTGATCAGGTGGGTACATCGGGATTTGATTATATCCTGAATAAGCATCTATGAAGGAAAGGTACTTGTATCCGGAGGAGGCATCCACTAGAATGTCTATGCTTGGATGTGGATAGGGATCTTTTGGACATGCTTTACTGAGGTCGGTGTAATCAGTGCACATTCGCCATTTCCCATTTAACTTTTTCACCAATACAACGTTGGCCAGCCATAGTGGGTACTTGACTTCTCTTATGAATCCTGCCTCCAGTAGAGCTTGTACTTGTTCTTCTATAGCTTGGGATCTCTCTGGTCCGAGCTTTCGACGCTTCTGTTGTACTGGCCGAGATCCTGGGTATACTGCCAGTTTGTGGCACATTAGTTTGAGATCTATGCCCGACATGTCTGCGGCCTTCCATGCAAAGAGGTCAACATTATCTCTTAGGAACTGTATCAGAGACTCCTTTATGTCTCCTTTCAAAGTTGCCCTAATACTTGTTGTCTTATCTGGGACATCCCCGATCTGGACTTCCTCGATCTCGCCCTCCGGTTGTGGATGAAGTTTTTCCCGACCTCGGATTCCCTCAAGCTCGATAGTGTTGATTTCTTCTCCTTTGCCTCTAAGGTTCAGACTTTCGTTGTAACAGCATCGTGCAGTTTTCTGGTCTCCTTTTGTCGTGGCTATCCCTTCTGGGGTTGGAAACTTCATGCAAAGATGTGGAGTTGACACTACTGCGGCAAGCTGATTTAGCGTTGTCTGACCTATTAGGGCATTGTAGGCTGAGTTCACGTCGACTACGATGTAGTTTATGTTGAGTGTCCATGACCGGGTTCCTTTTTCAAAGGTTGTGTGTAGTGAAATATATCCAAGAGGTTGGATTGGAGTGTCTCCTAATCCGAACAAGCTGTTCGGATATGCTCTGAACTCTTTTTCTTGTAGGTCGAGTTTGTCGAAGGCGGATTTAAACAAGATATCTGCCGAGCTCCCTTGGTCCACCAATGTGCGGTGGAGGTTGGCATTGGCCAATATGATAGTAATGACCATGGGATCATCATGTCCCGGGATGACGCCTGCCGCGTCTTCTTGTGTAAAAGTAATGGTAGGGAGGTTGGGTGATCCTTCCTCTCCTCCAACATGGTATACTTCTTTAAGGTGCCTTTTGCGAGATGATTTGGAGATCCCTCCTCCTGCAAATCCTCCATTTATCATGTGAACGTGCCTCTCCGGGGTGCGGGGTGGTCGTTCAGTTCGTCCGACCTCTTCATCCCTGCTTCTTTTTCTAGGTTAATCCATTTTGTTGGCTAAGTATCGATCTAGTCGTCCCTCTCTTACCAATTTTTCTATGACATTTTTCCGGTCGAAGCACTCGTTTGTAGGATGTCCATAGATTCGGTGGTACTCACAGTATTATGTCCGATTTCCCCCTCCTTTTTTACTTTTGATTTGACGAGGTGGTGGAATCTTCTCGGTGTTGCATACTTCTCGGAAAACATCCACAAGAAACACCCGAAGGGGGGTGTAATTGTGATATTTTTTAGGCTTCTCTCCGTGTTGATCTTCATTTTTCTTGGACTCTTTATCCTTATCCCAAAATGAGTAGGAGAATCCAGATTTTGAGGTCTCTCCTAATCAAGAATTTTCCTCCATGTTGATGTATTTCTCTGCCCGTTCTTGTACTTCATTTAAAGATGTTGTGTGATTCTTTGATATAGAGTGACTAAAGAGTCCTTCTCGTAGGCCATTTGTAACAACCCTAATTTTTGAAAATCAAATAATTAGTTATTTGTGTTTTATTTTAAGAAAATTATTTTACTAAAGGAAATTAAAGAGAGTTTCATGAAAATTGGAGTTTAAATTAATTAGAATTTTTATATAAACTTTATTAGATATTTGGTATAATTGAAATTATAATTTTGATAATTGAAAAATAAGAAGAATTGTATAATTTAATTTAAATAAATTCTATTTTGAATGAATTATG
>NC_029793.2:109367974-109385604 GCF_000816755.2 Arachis ipaensis | reverse complement strand
TTTATTAGAAATGATTAGATTGATATTTATAAATACTTTAAGTTTAAGTCAATTAATATTTGTGTACAATTTTTATTATAATTAGTTATTTTATAAATTGAAATTAAAGTTTCAGATATAGAAAAATAAAGAAAAGTTATATCCTTTAATTTGAATAATTAATATTGAGTTTACACTATATTTTATAAAAATGTCATTAATATGTTTATTTTACAATTTAAATTAGAAATAATTAATTGAATTTAGCAATATGATAAATAATGTTCCGAAATATTTCTAATAGAGTATATTCGGTTTTAAAATTATTCTACCCTCCAATTTTATTAAAATATCTATCCATACCTATCTTTTATTTTTTTATAAAATCCCTAATTTCTAACCTTAATTCCCAAATTGAGAATCAGAAACCCTAATTCCCAAATCCCAGAAATCCTAACCCTAATTTCTTATCCCAGCCACCAAACCCCCTCCAACGTAATACATGCTTCAGAAACAGAACATCTGAGAGGGAGAGTGAGGAGTTAGGGGTGAACTAGGGGAAGGGAATCGGAGAAGAGGGACGGTGCGGTGCCGAAAAGGAGTGCCGTCGCTGTTCCTGTTGCCAGGAGAGGAGAGTGACGCGGAGGAGGGAGATGAAGCTTCACTATCGTCGCACTCTGCTACCACGAGGCCGCTGTCATCGCTGCTTCGAAGGGAGTCTTAGTCATTGCCGTCAAGCATGAAGGGTAGAGAAGAGAGAGCTTGCTCATCGCAAGAAGCGTAGCCATCGCCGTCACCGTCGTACCCAGGTGCCGTCGATGGAAGCCACCGCCGCTGCTTGAGAAGAACCCGAAGAGAGAGAAGGAGCCCGAGAGAGGAACACAATCCTCCATGTCGCGTTGTCGTTCTGTCACCGTGCTGCTGGGCTGTCGCACACCAGAGAAGGAGGGAGAAGCTTGCCACCACCGCGTCCTACCACCGTCGTCGCCATTGATGCCATCGACGCTGTTCAGGGAAGAAGGAAGGATTGCGTGAGAGCCAGTGGAGGAGGGAGCCTCTGCTGCATCACCTTCGTGCTTCCATCAACGCTGAACTGCTAGGCCGTCACTGCTGCTGGGTTGATGCCGCCGCTACTGTCTAAGCTGTCACCATTGCAGAACACACGCAGAGGAGAGGGATAAAGGATCTCCGTCGCTGTCAGGTTCGTTGGTGAGTCATGAACCGCCATCAGAGTCGTTGTTCTGCCACCATCAAGTTTGGAGGAGGACGCTGCCACTGTCACCATTGAAGCCTACTAGGGAAGGAGCCATTGACAGAAGAAACTGCTGCTGCTCTTACTCTATACTACTCTGTGCTGCTCTGTTCAGCCTCTGCTTCAGGTTTCGTAGTTACCGGAGCCCTCTGCCACTGGGAACCAATGTTGGAGCTGCCCAGAACCACTTTAGTTGCTGCCCAAGAAACAAAACGAGTGTTGGAATTGCTAACGAAGCTGCTGTGTTTGGCGATTTTCGTGAGTTTTGACATTGAGTTAGGGGATTTATTTTTAAAGTTAAATGTTTTTAATTTAGAATGCCTACAAAGTTATTTGGATAATTACAAATAGTTAACAATGGTTAAGAATTGATTAATTGATGTGAATTTCTTGAAAGGTGTTTGAGAACAGTTAGCTGTTGTGATTATTGTGAATTATGACTAGAATTGGATACTGTTGTGATTATTCTGAATTATGAATTTGAATTGGATGCGATTGTGATGACTCTAAATTATAAGTGAAAATTAAATGCGATTGTGAATTGTACTTTGAATTATTGATTTTTGTGATGAATTGGCTGAGATTCTGATCTTGGATGAACTATTTTGAATTGTTTGATATTGAATTGGAATTTTAATATAATGGAATGGCTGTGAAATAGACTTGTGACGAGTTGAAATTGGTTGAAATGTGGCTTTGAATGGTAATGTTACTTATTAAATTGAATTATGATGAGTTAATTATTGAATGAAATGTATTTGAGAAAAGTTAGTTGTGGTGATTGCTCTGAGTTATGATTGAAATTGGATGCGGATGTGAATTGCGTTTGGGTTATGGCTGTGATATTGATTGGCTTCGTTGTCGTGAGTAATTAACTGATGAGATTTACTTTGGTTTGAGGCTGTGATTATTATTGGTTTTCTGATTATTTTAGAATTGTTGGAAATTCCGATTTTAGTTGATTATGTCAAGTTGGTAGCTTTGGAATGGTTCATTTGATTACTAAATCAATTTTCTTGAAACTTGAATTTTAAGGTAAAATAGTAGTTTTGAAAACGAACTAGTAATTTGATAGTGAACGATATTGCATGAGGTTAAAGACTGATTTTTGGGAAATTATTCATAATTTTTTTGACGTTGGACTAGGCTAATTTTCAAGAATGCTTGATGGAAAATTCTGATTGTATTTGATGAAAGGATGTTAGTCCTTAAACTAATTTATGATGAGATGACCATTGAGAATCTGTTGATGTGATAATTGCTGGTAAATGGCGGGTGAAATGTTGAGAAAGAGGGAACCCGTAAGGGTGGTTAAGTCCAAGTTTTAGGGGAGGTGCTGTCAAAATTTCTATAAAATTGAGGTTTTGTTTGAAATGTTTTGGATTTGGGAAAGTGTATTACTTGACTTATTAAGAACAGAATAAATTATATTTCGAACTTGATTTATTCAAGAAAAAGGATTTGGTTATAAATTTGATTTGAATATGAAAAGACTTATCTTTTAGATCTTGTTTTGATAATGGTTAACGATTGTTTATAAAATTGAAAAGTGAATATTGTTCTAAGAGTATTAAGGGTAGACCTATATGCTTGAAAATGATTTGATCCAAGATTTCAAAGGTATAGATTATGAAGTGATTTGGTAGTTGAGATTTTTGGGAACGAATTCCTGAGGAAGTTAAGAAAGGTCTTTTGAAAATATGTTAAGGTTTCAAAGGGAAATAGAGAATGGAGAACTGATATACGAATTATTAAGATTTAGGAAGGATAATGAGAAACAGGGTAACAGATGGGAAAACCCATGAATTGATAATTAGTTAAATTCGAGAAGTACCCACGAACTGAATGATCATTGATCTCGGGGAAACCTATAAATTGTTATTTGTTTTAAATGTGGAAAAACCTACGAATTGATAATCACTGATTACGAGAATAACCCACTAACTGTTATATGTTGATCTCGGGTATGACCCACGAACTGAGGATCATTGTATGGTTGTGTATTGATCTCGGGTATAACCCACGAACTGAGGATCGTGTTTGTTGTTGTATGTTGATCTCGGGGATGCCCACGAACTGAGGATCACTGATTCCCCTTGTGCGTATATTATGGGGTCGGCCTTTGCGCCGACTGCCGGTAGTCACGAAGGAATGGTATTCTTACCACCGACACATATGCACTAAGGACACAAAGGGAAGCCATATCTGGGACTTATTCCTAGGTAATGTCGGGCTGCAGGGTATAAACCGATACGTGAGCTCATGGCTTGCTTAGGACAGACATGCATCATAGTGGTTGTGCATTTGCATTTGGTTGTGTTTGCTTGTATTACTTCTCTGTGATTGTGTTGTTTGTTCTATTCTGATTTGTTTGTGTGTTGAATTGAGTTTCTTACTTGTGCTAGTAGTCTGTGAATGTATAGAGATGATTAATAACTGTTTGTTGTGACTGAGAATCAATTATGTGGCTGAAAGATATTTAATATGACAAATTTTGTGATTGAGATCTGTTTTGGGTTTAGAAATTTAAAGAAAGTAATTATTTATCTAAAGTAATATTAAAAAGTATTTCAAAGGGTTTGACAAAGATGGTTTATTAAGCAAAGTTAATTATTTGCATGTTAATCATTACTTTTACAGCATTCCCATTCCCTACTGAGAACGTGTGGTTTGTTCTCACCCCAAAATCTTCCACCCTTTCTGTGACACAGGTTCGAAGACACAGTTTGAAGCTGTGGGCAATTATAGAATTTATTTATGAGTTAAGTGTGTGAGTTAATTTGCTTGCATAGAGTTCCCTCGTCCTTATTGCTTAAGATTTTTATTTTATGCAGAGGGATAGGATTTGTATCTGAGTTTTATTTGAAGTCTCTTGTATGACAGATATTATTATGAACAATTATATGATTATTATTACTTTGAAATGTTTGATATATGATTTTGATAATCAAAAACAAAATTTTCCGGAATTTTCTATAAAACTAAATCGCGATATCGAACTAAAGGCTCAATAGTAAATAGTTAATAAAGGAAAGCAAGTTAGTAACGCCTTACTTTCGATACGATCATCACGTTCTGGTAGTTGGGTCGTTACACCGTTGATGAGACCCATGATGGCTGCTTCTGTTGGTAGGCTTTGTATCCAGGCAAGCCTTGTTAAATCTTTCCATGTAAGAGTGAAGACTCTCCCGATCTCCTTGTTTGATTCCTAATAAGCTTGGGGCGTGTTTGGGTTTGTCCTTCTGAATGGAAAATCTAGCAAGAAACGTTTTAGCTAAGTCAATGAAACTGGTGATGGATCTGGGAGGCAAGCTTTCGAACCACTTAATTGCTGTCTTTGTTGGAGTAGTTGGGAAGGCTTTGCATCGAATAGCGTCTGAGGCATCGGTGAGATACATTCTGCTTCTAAAGTTGCTGAGATGATGGCTTGGATCGGAGATACCGTCGTATGGGGTCATGTCGAGAGCTTTAAAATCCTTTGGAACATTAGTTTTCATGATTTCTTTGGTGAAGGGATCTTGATCCTTGTGGGGGTTATCGCCGTGACTGGGTTGAGCTGTTTTAGCTTTGAGATCAGCTTCAAGCTTTAGGAGCTTATCTTCTAGCTCTCGGCATCATCTAGTTTCTCTTCGGAGGTCCCTCTCGGCTTCACGTTGGTGTTCTGCCTCCTGTTTGAGCTGCTTAAGCCGATTTTGTTATTCTCGGAGGGCTTCTAAAATTTCTGAGTTTGGAGACTGCTTCTCTCCGTTTTGTTGAGGTGTATCTTTAGGTGTGGTGTCCGCGTTCTTATGCGGTGTCCTGTTCTCTAGATCAGAGTCGTGGTCATTGTCAAGGTTGTCCGCCATGATGATGGGATGACTTCCAGGTTTCCCGGCAACGGCGCCAATGTTCCGAGGGTTACCTGAAACTGTAGGTCGATCTCAGACAAGATCTGCGGTGGTGGCCGGAGCTGACGTGTCCGACTTGTTGAACCTGGTGGTGCTGCTGATCCTTGATCACTGGAGGATGGTGGTACCTACAAGAGACTCCGATGCTTAAGTTAGCATGGGCTTTAAACAGGTTTTTTTGTAGAATCAGAGTATGAGTTATACCTGGGTGCTCCAGTGTATTTATAATGGTGTAGGCTGACCTTTTCGGATAAGATAAGTTAGTTATCTTATCTTATCTTCTGAGTGAAGTCATATTATCTTTAAGGGGAACCGCCCTTATCTTTTTAGGCTTTAGTTGCCTTTGGATTGGGCTATGTTCCTTTATTTGGGCCTGCTTGGGCTCCTTGTAGCGTTCTGGCCGAACTCCTTGAGAGGAGGTCGGGTAACCCTGACCTGAAGAGGTCGGTCGACTTGTTTTTGATCAGCCCGGGTCATACAGCTCGACCCAGGGCATGAACACTATCTATATGCAATTTATCTAAATGCAGTCTATCTACATGAATGCAACTGTTTGGTCAAAATAAATCAATCTCCAAGAATACATATACAAGTACAAGGGCTAAGGCATTAACAATTAAATCAACCCACAATTGAATTGAATCATTGAAAGATTTAACAAACTTGCAAGAAAAGATAATCATGGGTGGAAACATGTAATTGAGCAATCGAACCCTTGATAAACCCCAACTTTGTGGTTTATATTGTACTTATTTTAGGGGATTTTATCACCTTTTCCCACATTTATTCAATGAAATAGCATGGTTTTGTAATTCTCCCTTAATTTGTGCTTAAGTGTAAAAATATGCTTTTTAGGCCCTTAAATTGATGATTTTAATTCACTTTAATTCTATTCGATGCCTTGATGCGTTTGTTGAGTGATTTCAGGTTCATAAGGCAAGTATTGGATGGAAGAAATGAGGAGAAAAGCATACAAAGTGGAGAATGCATGAGGAAACAAGGATTGGGAATACTTCAATGGGCGCACAAGCGTACAAGGCGCGTGCGCGCAGAAGTGGCATCGCATGGCGACGCGCACGCGTACATGGCGCGTACGTGTGGATGAGAAAATGGCCAAGCGACGCGCATGCGCACATGGCGCGTACACGCCGATACTCGTACGTGACCCACTTAAAGGCAAAACACTGGGGGCGATTTCTGAGCTGCCCAGGCCCAAATCCAACTTGTTTCTGAGTGTATTTCATGCAGAATTGAAGCCTAAGCAGAGGGGGAGCAATTAGTTAGTCAACATGAGCCTTTAGTTAGTTTTCTAGAGAGAGAAGCTCCCTCTTCTCTCTAGAATTAGATTAGGATTAAGTTAAATTGTCTTGGATCTTAAATTAATTACTTGATTTCATCTTGTTTCTTTTACAATTTCTTGTTTCTATATCTTGTTTCTCTTAGTTGTAGAGTTAATTTCTCGTTTTGCCCTCTTTTATGTGATGAAACTTGTTAGAGCTTAATTTCTTTTAATGCAATTTTATGTTTCCATGCTCTTTTATGTTCATCTTAGTTGTTATTATTGAATTCTTACTTATGTTAGTCATGGGTTTCATTAATTCTTGCATGTTGTGATGTTTCCTTCTCTTGCACTCTAGGTGTTTGTTAAAATACTTTCACTAGTTTTTGGGTAGTTTTCTTGACTCTTGGCCTAGGCTAAGGAAATTGAGTGACCTTGAGTCATTGGGTCTCATTGAATTGGTGATTTGAGAACCCTTGGTGGTCAATTTGATAACCATTGCTACTAACCTAATACTAAGTCAATTAGTAGCTAGGTTAGGACTTATGGATTGATGTTGATCAAGCCATTTGACATGCTTCAAGTATAGAAGTAAACTTAATGAGCTTGGTTCCTCATAATTATCAATATTTGATTTGTTGACAAGGATGGTGATCTCAATTACCTATGTCTAGCCAAGAGTTCTTTCCATTTCTTTTATTAGTTCTTGTTATTTTACTTTCTTGTCATTTATACTTTCTTGTCAATTTACCAAATCAAACCCCCCTTGTTCTTCATAGCCAATAACTGACCACTTCATTGTAATTCCTTATGAGATGACCCGGAGTCTAAATAACTTCGGTTAATTTTCATTGGGGTTTGTACTTGTGACAAAACCAAAATTTTTGATAGGGAGGATTATTTGTTGGTGTAGAGCTACACTTGCAACGAGAATTAATTTTGAGAAATTCTATACCATCAAAGAAGTCAGTCATCAAAATGGCGCTGTTGCCGGGGAGTTGCAATGGTGCTATGTTATTGGCTATTGTATATATTGTGAATAGCTTGATTTTGGGTTTGTTTGTTAATTTTTGCTAGTTTTAGGATTTAGTCTTCTTTCTTTCTTGTTAGCTTTTGTTTTTATTTTCTCTTATCACCATGAATTCTCATCACTTTGTCTATGAGTTTGGTTCAACTTATGATGTAGAAAATGGAAGCTCTAATGAGGATATGCATCAAGGAATTGGAGATCAAGGCTTGACAAGAGTACTTGGGGACATGACTATTCTCCTCAGGAGATGCGCAAGGACCAAAGGGCATTTCATGCCATCCGAGCCGTTCAAGCGCCACCCCAATGTGACTACTCTTTAGATTCTTATGGGTATACTCCTAATCCTAATGCATACCAATCTAATGTATGTGATGACCCCTATTGTGATTGTCAACCACAACCATCACATGCATATGAATCCCCTTTCCAACATGACCTTCAGCAACTATACTCACAAGCCTCATACCACCATTCACCTCTATATAACCCTAACCCATACCCACCATACCAACCACCATATAAACCATATCTAGAACTACCACCATTCCAACACCAATACCCCCAAGAACCACAAATTCTATATTCACCACCTCAAGACTTTCACCAACATGAACCACCTTCCGATTACAACACCTTTCCCTCAAACAATGAACCCTCTTTTCCACCACCGTCTTCCAATGAAGCCCACACGCACGAACTAAGAGATCTTGAATCTCATATCTTAAGGCAACAAGAGGAGACGAAAAAAGAGTTTAAAGAGATGGAAACCAAGATGGCTATCATGGTAGAAGCCGTGGGTCGCCTAGCCTCCCACCCAAGCTCATGCATTCCAAGTACTCCCATTGATGAATGTGGAGAAGTAACTAAGGAGCTTAGTGAGGGAGTAAATTTGGAACTCCAAGGTGAAGAAGAGGAGTTAAGGCAAGAAGTACAACAAGAGGAGAAGGTAGAGATTACTGAACAAAAGGAAGTAGTGGTTGGATACTTAGGATATGTTGAGTACATAGAGGAATCGCAAGTTGAAGAACCTCCTTCCACGGAGTTAAGAAGGGATGTTAAGGAATTGGATAGAGAGTTGAGGGATATTGATCAAGAAGTGGATTCCATTATTAGTGATTTTTTGTCCATGTTGATCAATCCCCTTGATGATCTTGTTGAACCTTCTTCCATTGGATTAGAAAGAAACGTTGAGGAGGATGTGCAACCTCTAAGGCATGTTGTAAGTGAAGGATTGGAAGAGGCATTCCAAGTAATAGGTCCTCCTATTTATGATGATTCTGTGTCAACATATGATCCTTTTGACCTTGATGAATCCTTCCCTATTATGCTTGGAATTGACGTTGAGGTAAACTTCACTAAACCTCCTATCTACGATGAGAGTGATAGGGAAGAGATAGAAGAAGTTGGTGAGCAAGAAATTGAGCTTAGAAAACCTTGCAAGGAGGTGGAAGTTGCAAAGGAAGACCACAAGGGAACGGACCTTGCATTGGCTAAGTGTGGGGAGGTCGCCCTCCCTAAACCACCATCACCCAACACAACATTCAAGTGGGTAAAATTTCTATCTCTAAACTTTGCTTTCTCACTTGAATATGGGTTGCTTGAAAATGATGGTCAACTTAGAGCCCTTTGTGGAGTTAAGAGTAGGGGAGAGTTGTGTAGTGGTTGGAGACTTCCTTATAGGTTCACTATGGTTGCATGTTCAACGTTTGATCGCAAGGTTGGGTGTAGTGCTCAATTGAGTGGGTCTAGGAGGATTGTTTGGTACTCACATAGGAATTCAGATCACTTGCCACCCAAATAGAATCGTCTTGATCAACTCGAAGATGGGTGTGAAGATAACATATGGGACCCTGGATCACAACATGAAGACCAATTTTGGGAGCTCATATCTTGGAAAGAACCTCACCCAAGCCTGGTGAAGATGGTTGGAAATTATGACAACCGATCGAAGAGCAAGCATTCTTGGGGGTTCAAGGATGAATACAAGCATAAGCCACCTTGACAAGGAGCCTCCCAAAGGTCCAACTTAAGGACTTAAACTAAAAGTGCTTGGTGGGAGACACCCCACCATGGTAAACTCTTTCCATTCTCTTGTAGATATAATGAATGAATGAATTGGGTTCCGTTGTAGGTAGCTTCTTTACTCTTTAGTATATGTTGTCTTTCTTGCTGAAGTTATTTATACATTCTATGCCTTAATTAAGGATAATCCTTTGAATTTGAGTTTTTGCTTGGATTGCAAGTTTCCTCAAGTTATTTGAAAAATCCTAAAAAATTCAAAAATATGGTTGATTTTGCATTTTGGCCGGTTTTTGAGTCTTAGAGAAGGTTAGGAGGATTCTGAGCTCTTCTTAGTGTTTTAAAAAAAAAAGAGAGAGAGAAGCCACGCGCAAGCGCACAGTGTGCGCGCGTCGGTTGTGCATTTTGCACTCTCCAGGCCAAGGACCAGAGAGTTGTGCCACTTCTGGGCCAACTCTGTGCCTTGAGCCACGCGGATGTCTCCTTTGCGTTTCCATAACCACGCGTAGGTGCACTTGGCGCCTCCGCGCCCCATTATCACTTTTCTACCCACGCACAAGTGCACAGTACGCGCGTGCATCGAAGCGTTTTTGCATCGCTCAGGCCAAGGACCCGAGAGTTGTGCCAACTCTAGGCCACCTTTGTGCCTCTGGCCCAACTTACCCACGCGGATGCGTACCGTGCATGCACGCGTGGATTCAAAAATTTCACTTACCCAGGGACGCGGAAGCCCTAGCGCAGTCGTGCCCTAACTCCTCTTTCTTCTCCAACGTTTCGTTTCCTCCTCTCTTCCTCCATAACCACCATCTCAAATCCCAGCGCCGCCCATTACAGGCACACCTCGCCGGCGGATCACCGTCGCTGCAACCCATCCCTCATTTTCTCGTTCTCCCTCTTCCTCCATCTTCCCTTCCTCTCTGCTTCGCCCAGCCACCCCCTAACTTCTGCTCCCTCTGGTTTCTGCTCCACCACCACGCCCACCTGCGCCGCCGTGAGCCCCGCTGCTAGCAGCACTACCTTGCTGCTTCTTCTTTCTATTTCTTCCTTTCCCCATCTCTGCCTCTACATTCCAGGTTTTCCATCTCCTTCTCTGTTCTTCTTTTTTATTTCCAATTTCGTCAGTTAGTTTAGTTCTTTGATTCTTTTCATCTAGCGTAGTTAGATATGCATGTTTTAGTTGATCCTAGGTTGTTAGGTAGCTAAGTGCTCCGTTTGTGTTTATCTGTTTGAATTGCACATTGCTTTGCTGAGTGATGGTTGATGAGTTATTCTGCATCCATGTTAATACTACTTTGCTGCTATGTCACTGCTGTCTTGCTTGCTTAATGCTGCCGAGTCATGTGAATTCCCTGATTGTTTTGCATGATTGATATGTTGAACTCATATGACTATTTTCCATGCTAATTGCTATCCGGGAACGTCTAATTTACTGCCGGGATGCTGCCCAAATTTTTATAAACTGCATGTTTTCAACTTGTTGCCTATAATTGAACTTGCAATTTCCCCAATTAAGGTTATTTAACCTCACCAAGTTTAATCCCTAGGCCATCTTGGCTAGCATCTCCGTGTTTATGTTGTCTTCCGTGATATGTATTAACTACACTTTCTTTCTCAAGTTACTCAAATGCCTTATGCTCAAGCTAATGATTAAGCTTGCCATTTGAGTTTAACTTGCAATTTTGTTGAAAATGGTGCATTAATGAGCGGATAATTTATACCCTTTTTGGCATTGGTTTTACATAGTTTTTAGTATGTTTTAGTTAGTTTTTATTATATTTTTATTTGTTTTTATTCAAAAATCACATTTTTGGGCTTTACTATGAGTTTGTGTGTTTTTCTGTGATTTCAGGTATTTTCTGGCTGAAATTGAGGGACCTAAGCAAAAATCTGATTCAGAGGCTGAAAAAGGACTGCAGATGCTGTTGGATTTTGACCCTCCTACACTCGAAATGGATTTTCTGGAGCTATAGAAACCCAATTGGTGCGCTCTCAATTGCGTTGGAAAGTAGACATCCTGAGCTTTCCAGCAATATATAATAGTCAATACTTTGCCTGAGATTTGATGGCCCAAATTGGCATCCAAACGCACACCAAAGAATTCTAGCGTAAAACGCCACAACTGGCACTAAAACTGGCGTAAAATGCCCAAACTGGCACCCAAGCTGGCGTTTAACTCCAATGCTCAGTCCAAGAACACACCAAGTGGGCCCCAGAAGTAGATTTCTGCACTATCTGCACTTACTTACTCATTTTCTGTAAACCCTAGTAACTAGTTTAGTATAAAAACTACTTTTAGAGGTTTATTTTATATCATATCTGATCTTTGGATCATATGTAACTTTGACACTTTGAGACCTCCATGGGAGGCAGGCCATTCGGCCATGCCTAACCCTTTTTCACTTATGTATTTTCTACAGTGGAGTTTCTACACCCTATAGATTAAGGTGTGGAGCTCTACTGTTCTTCATGAATTAATGCAAGTACTATTGTTTTTTCCTTCAATTCACGCCTTCTTCTTCTCCATGATATACTCTCGTACATAATTCAGTTAATTCAGAATGAAGGGGTGACCCGTGATAATCATCCACTATCTTCATTACTCGCTTAGCCAAGATCCGCGTGCCTGACAACCACAAGCAGTCTACATGATGTTCAACGTAGTCATTGGACGACAGCCGGAGTATATTCTCTTGGATATCTAATACACGGACCGAGTCCATGAGATTAGTATCTTCGTGGTATAGGCTAGAACCATTGGCAGCATTCCTGTGATCCAGAAAGTCTAAACCATGTCTGTGGTATTCCGAGTAGGATCTAGGAAGGGATGACTGTGACGAGCTTCAAACCTACGAATGTTGGGCGCAGTGACAGTGTGCAAAAGGATCAATGGATCCTATTTCGATGCTAGCGAGAACCGACAGATGATTAGCCATGCGGTAGCTGTGCCTGGTATTTTTCATCCGAGACGAGAAATCTGACAGTTGATTAGCCGTGCAGAAACCGTAGAGGACCATTTTCACTGAGAGGATCCTACAGCTTGCCATGGAAGGGAGCACGCATGGTTGGAAAAAGGCAATAGGAAAGCAGAGGTTCAGAAGCAACAAAGCATCTCCAGACGCTTATCTAAAATTCCCACCAATGAATTACATAAGTAACTTTATTTTATTTTATGTTTTATTTATCTTTTAATTATCAAAACCTCATAACCATTTGAATCCGCCTGACTGAGATTTACAAGGATGACCATAGCTTGCTTCAAGCCGACAATCTCCGTGGGATCGACCCTTACTCACGTAAGGTTTATTACTTGGACGACCCAGTGCACTTGCTGGTTAGTTGTGTGGAGATGTGAAAAGTGTGAATCACGATTTCCCACACCAAGTTTTTGGCGCCATTGCCGGGGATTGTTCTAGTTTGGACAACTAACGGTTCATCTTGTTGCTTAGATTAGGTAATTTTATTTCATGTTTAAGCTTTTTATTTTTATTTTCGAAAAAAATAAATACAAAAAATATATAAAAATGTGTTTTCGAAAAATTCAAAAAAAATGTGTTCTTCAGAGTTTTTAAGAATGAATTCTAGAGATTCATGAGATATGTTGGAACCTGGCTGGCTGTTAAGCCTTGTCTAATCTTTTGTACCGAGGTTTCTACTTTCCATTGCAGAAAGGACATGTCTATATTTGTATGCTGAAGCTTGGCTGGCCATTGGCCATGTCTAATCTTTTGGACCGAAGCTTTAGACTATTACTGGAATCCTGGAATTCTTATTAAAAATTTTGAATTTCTTTATTTTCTTTTTCAAAATAATTTTCGAAAAATCCAAAAAAAAAAATTAATAAAACCATAAAAACCAACAATTTTGTGTTTCTTGTTTGAGTTTAGTGTCAAATTTTAAGTTTGGTGTCAATTGTATCTTTTTAATTTTTCTTTAAATTTTCGAAAGTTCATGCATGTGTTCTTCATAATCTTCAAG
Organism: Arachis ipaensis; assembly: GCF_000816755.2. Lineage (NCBI taxonomy): Eukaryota > Viridiplantae > Streptophyta > Magnoliopsida > Fabales > Fabaceae > Arachis > Arachis ipaensis. The sequence goes on along the minus strand of NC_029793.2, from coordinate 109,372,183 downwards.
TTGTTCTTGATGATTTTCTTTGATTGATCTTTACATTTTCTTGTTTTTCATATGCATTTTTGAATTCTTAGTGTCTAAAGTTTAAAAATTTTTAAGTTTGGTGTCTTGCATGTTTTTCTTTACTTAAAAATTTTCAAAAACATGTTCTTGATGTTCATCATGATCTTTAAAGTGTTCTTGGTGTTCATCTTGACATTCAAAGTGTTCTTGCATATTTCTCTTGTTTTGATTCATAATTTTTATGCCATATGTCATTTAGTTGTTTTTCTTTCTCCTTAATAAAAATTCAAAAAAAAATATCTTTCCTTTATTCTTCTCATAAATTTCAAAATTTTGGATTGATTTAGTCAAAAAGTTTTAAAATTTGGTTGTTTCTTATTAGTCAAGTAAAAATTTCAATTTAAAAACTTTATCTTTTCAAATATTTTTCAAAAATCAAATCTTTTTTTATTTTTCTTTCATGTTTTTTGAAAATTCTTTCTTAAAATTTTTCAAAATCTTTTTCTTATTTTTGTTTCACATTTTCGAAATTAATTGCTAACATTTAATGTTTTGATTCAAATATTTCAAGTTGTTACTTGCCTATTAAGAAAGATTCAATCTTTAAATTCTAAGAATCATATCTTTTAGTTTCTTGTTAGTCAAGTCATCAACTTTAATTTCAAAAATCAAATCTTTTTAATTTCCTTTTTAAATCTTTTTTAAAATAAATTTCAATCATATCTTTTTCAAAATCAATTTCAAAATCTTTTCTAACTTCTTATCTTTTCAAAATTGATTTTCAAATCTTTTTCAATTAACCACTTCACTTTTTGTTTGTTTTACTATTTCTTATCTTTTTCAAAACTACCTAACTATTTTTCTCTCTCATCATTTTCGAAAATAATTAACATCTTTTTCAAAATTCTTTTTAATTAACTAATTGTTTTAAATTCTAATTTATTTTATTTCTTTTCTTAAATTTTGAATTCTAACTTATAATTAAAATAAAAACAAAAATATTTTTCTTTTCTTATAATTAAAATTTGAATTTCTTCTCTCTCTCATCTCTTTCTATTTATTTTATTCAATTACTAACACTTCTCTTTGTGTTAAAATTCGAACCCCTCCCTCTCTCTGTGTTCGAATTTTTCTTATCCTCTCTCTACTTCATTCTTCTCTTCTTCTACTCACACAAAGGAATCTCTATACTGTGACATAGAGGATTCTTCTTCTTTTCTGTTCTCTTCTTTTTCATATGAGCAGGAACAAGGATAAAGATATTCTTGTTGAAGCTGATCCTGAACCTGAAAGGACTGTGAAGAGGAAGCTAAGAGAAGCTAAAGCACAACTCTCTGGAGAGAACCTTACAAAAATTTTTGAAAAAGAAGAAGATATAGTCAAACCCAATAACAATGGTGGATATGCAAGGAAGATGCTTGGTGACTTTACTGCACCAATTTCTGACTTCTATGGAAGAAGCATCTCAATTCCTGCAATTGGAGCAAACAACTTTGAGCTTAAGCCTCAATTAGCTTCTCTAATGCAGCAGAATTGCAAGTTTTATGGACTTCCATTGGAAGATCCTCATCAGTTCTTAGCTGAATTCTTGTAAATCTGTGACACTGTTAAGACTAATGGGGTAAATCCCGAGATCTACAGACTTATGCTTTTCCCCTTTGCTGTAAGAGACAGAGCTAGGACATGGTTGGACTCACAACCCAAAGAAAGCCTGAACTCTTGGAAAAAGTTGGTCAATGCTTTCTTGGCCAAATTCTTTCCACCTCAAAAGTTGAGCAAGCTTAGAGTGGAAGTCCAAACCTTCAGACAGAAGGAAGGTGAATCCCTCTATGAAGCTTGTGAAAGATACAAACAATTATTCAGAAGGTGTCCCTCTGACATGCTTTCAGAATAGAGCATCTTATGTATATTCTATGATGGTCAGTTTGAATTGTCCAAGATGTCATTGGACCACTCTGCTGGTGGATCTCTTCATCTAAAGAAGACGCCTGAACAAGCCCAGGAACTCATTGAAATGGTTGCAAATAACCAATTCATGTACACTTCTGAAAGAAATCCTGTGAATAATGGGATGACTCAGAAGAAATGAGTTATTGAGATTGATACTCTGAATGCCATATTGTCTCAGAATAAAATATTGACTCAGCAAGTCAATATGATTTTTCAGAGTCTGACTGGAATGCAAGCTACATTCGGCAGTACTAAAGAAGCCTCCTCTGAAGGAGAAGCTTATGATCCTGAGAATCCTGGAATGGAAGAAGTGAATTACATGGGAGAATCCTATGGAAACACTTACAATCCTTCATGGAGGAATCATCCTAATCTCTCATGGAAGGATCAACAGAAGCCTCAACAAGGCTTCAATAATAATAATGGTGGGAGAAATAGGGTTGGCAATAGCAAACCTTTTCCATCATCTTCTCAGCAACAGACAGAGAATTCTAAGCAGAGCTTCTCTGACTTAGCAACCATAATCTCTGATCTAAGTAAGACCACTCACAGTTTCATGACTGAAACAAGGTCCTCCATTAGAAATTTGAAGGCACAAGTGGGTCAGCTGAGTAAAAGAGTTACTGAACTCCCTCCAAGTACTCTCCCAAGCAATACAGAAGAGAATCCAAAAAGAGAGTGCAAGGCTATCAACACGTCCAACATGGCCGAACCTATAGAGGAGGGAAAGGCAGTGATTTCTAGTGAGGAAGACCTTAATGGACGTCCATTAGCCACTAAGGAGTTCCCTAATGAGGAACCAAAGGAATATGAGGCTCATACAGAGACCATAGAGATTCCACTAAACTTACTGTTGCTATTCATGAGCTCTGATGAGTATTCTTCCTCTGAAGAGGATGAATATATTACTGAAGAGCAAGTTGCTCTGTATGTAGGAGCAATCATAAAGCTAAATGCCAAGCTATTTGGTAATGAGACTTGGGAGGATGAACCTCCATTACTCATCAATGAACTGAATGATCTGGTTCAACTGAAATTACCTCAGAAAAAACAGGATCCTGGAAAGTTCTTAATACCCTGTACCATAGGTACCATGACCTTTAAGAAGGCTCTGTGTGACTTGGGGTTAGGAATAAACAATGGAGAAACTAGGAATCTTTGAGGTACAAGCTGCTAAATTCTCACTAGAACTGGCAGACAAATCAAGGAAACATGTTTATGGACTTGTAGAGGATGTCCTAGTGAAGGTTGAAGGACTATACATCCCTGCTGATTTCATAATCCTAGACACTGGGAAGGATGAGGATGAATCCATTATCCTTGGAAGACCCTTCCTAGCCACAGCAAAAGCTGTGATTGATGTGGACAGACGAGAGTTAGTCCTTCAATTGAATGAGGACTACCTTGTGTTTAAGGCTCAAGGATATTCTTTTACAACCATGGAGAGGGAAGCATGAAAAGCTTCTCTCAATATAGAGTCAAACAGAGCCCCCACACTCAACTTCTAAGTTTGGTGTTAGGAGGCCACCATTAAACTCTGAGTCTCTGTGAAGCTCTCTAAGAGCTCACTGTCAAGCTATTGACATTAAAGAAGCGCTTATTGGGAGGCAACCCAATGTTATTTCCAAACTTAAACTTACCACTCCATCCACCCCAAAATACTACCTACTTCCATTCACCACTTCTCTCATACCTCTTCTCCCATCCTAAACTATCCACTTCCCATAAACCCCTTCTCATAATACCTTTCCACACTCCTCCTCTCTTCTTCTCCACCCCATCCACCCCTAGGACACCCCAGGTGTCTAGGACTTCACGGTTCCTTAAGACGAGGGACGTGGTAAGATCGTAAATTTGCGGGAGACACACGGTTAAGACCACAAATTGCGGTCGAGACGATGGAAAGGACCGCAATTTGCGGTCAGACGACAGGGAAAGACCGCAAATTGCGGTCGGTCCGTGGGAAAAGACCGCAATTTGCGGTCAGAGAGACGGTAAAGACCGCAAATTGTGGTCGGTCTACGGTCTGTGGGAAAAGACCATAATTTACGGATCTTATGACGATCTGACCCGTAATTTGCGGGTAAGACGATAGGAATGACCGCAAATTTGCGGTCATTCTGACAGGAAGTCTCACACGATAAAAACTACGACAAAAAGTAAAATGAAATTAAGACGTCAACAAAAACACTGAAGTGTACTAGTAGTTGGATTTCTTTTGTATTTTATTGTTACCTTTTGTTAATATATTTATATTAA
>NC_029793.2:109348899-109367850 GCF_000816755.2 Arachis ipaensis | reverse complement strand
TACATCCCTGCTGATTTCATAATCCTAGACACTGGGAAGGATGAGGATGAATCCATTATCCTTGGAAGACCCTTCCTAGCCACAGCAAAAGCTGTGATTGATGTGGACAGACGAGAGTTAGTCCTTCAATTGAATGAGGACTACCTTGTGTTTAAGGCTCAAGGATATTCTTTTACAACCATGGAGAGGGAAGCATGAAAAGCTTCTCTCAATATAGAGTCAAACAGAGCCCCCACACTCAACTTCTAAGTTTGGTGTTAGGAGGCCACCATTAAACTCTGAGTCTCTGTGAAGCTCTCTAAGAGCTCACTGTCAAGCTATTGACATTAAAGAAGCGCTTATTGGGAGGCAACCCAATGTTATTTAATTATATTTATATAATTGTTTTCCATTGTTATTTTATGTTTTCTTTAGGTTGATGATCATGTGAAGTCACAAAAACAACTGCAGAATTAAAGTAAAATGAAAAACAGCATCAAAAATAGCACACTCTGAAGGACAGTCTTACTGGCGTTTAAACGCCAGTAAGGATAGCAGAATGGGCGTTTAATGCCCAGTCTAGCAGTATTCTAGGCATTTAATACCAGAAAAGGGTGTCTGGCATCTGGCTGGTGTTAAACGCCAGAAATGGCAGAGAGACTGGCGTTTAACGCCAGAAAAGGGTGCCTGGCTGGCGTTAAACGCCAGAAAGGGACAGCAGACTGGCGTTTAACGCCAGGAAAGGTAGCAGAGCTGGCGTTAAACACCAGAATTGGCACACAGAGGGCGTTTAAATGCTAGAATGGTGCAGGGAGCAGAATTCCTTGGCACTTCAGGATCTGTGGACCCCACAGGATCCCCACCTACCCCACCTCTTCTTCTCTCCTCCTCACACCTTTCCATAATACTCTTCCCCAAATACCCTTCACCTATCAAATCCTACCCTCTTCTCCATACTCTCTTCACCACTTACCTTCATCCATCATAAAACCCCACCTACCTCACCATTCAAATTCAAACCATTTTCCTCCCAAACCCACCCCTTCATAACCGACTTCCCTCTCTCTCTTACCATATAAATACCCCTCCTTACCACCTTCAATTTCACACATCTTACACACTCCTACTCCCCTTGGCCGAACCCAACACACACCTCCATCTCCTCTATTTCTTCTTCTTCTCCTCCTTTCTTTCTTATTTTGCTCGAGGACGAGCAAACATTTTAAGTTTGGTGTGGAAAAAGCTCTGCTTTTTATTTTTCCATAACCATTGATGGCACCTAAGGCCAGAGAAATCTCTAGAAAGAGGAAAGGGAAGGCAATCGCTTCCACCTCTGAGTCATGGGAGATGGAGAGATTCATCTCAAAAGTGCATCAAGACCACTTCTATGAAGTTGTGGCCAAGAAAAAAGTGATCCCCGAGGTCCCCTTCATACTCAAAAAGAGTGAATATTCGGAGATCCGATGTGGGATTCAAAGAAGAGGTTGGAAAACTCTCACCAACCCCATCCAACAAGTCGGAATCTTAATGGTTCAAGAGTTCTATGCGAATGCATGGATCACTAGGAACCATGACCAAAGTGTGAACCCGAACCCAAAGAATTGGCTCACAATGGTTCGGGGTAAATACTTGGATTTCAGTCCAAAAACTGTAAGGTTGGCATTTAACTTGCCAATAATGAGAGGAGATGCTCATCCTTTCACTAGAAGAGTCAACTTTGATCAAAGGTTGGACCAAGTCCTCATGGACATCTGTGTGGAAGGAGCACAATGGATGAGAGACTCAAGAGGCAAGCCGGTTCAATTGAGAAGGCCTGACCTCAAACCCGTGGCTAGGGGATGGCTAGAGTTCATCCAACGCTCTATCATTCCTACTAGCAACTGGTCTGAAGTTACTATGAACCGGCCTATCATGATCCATAGTATCATGATGGAGAGGAAGTAGAAGTTCATGAGATCATATCTCTAGAACTATACAAGGTGGCTGACAAGCCCTCCACTTGGCAAGGTTAGCCTTTTGATGAGCGGATATTTTATACGCTTTTTGGGGTTAATTTCATATAGATTTTAGTATGTTTTAGTTGGTTTTTAGTTTATTTTCATTAGTTTCTAGGAAAAATTCATATTTCTGGACTTTACTATGAGTTTGTGTGTTTTTCTGTAATTTCAGGTATTTTCTGGCTGAAATTGAGGGAGCTGAGCAAAAATCTGATTCAGGCTGAAAAAGGACTACTGATGTTGTTGGATTCTAACCTCCCTGCACTCAAAATGGATTTTCTGGAGCTACAGAACTCCAAATGGCGTGCTTCTAATTGCGTTGGAAAGTAGACATCCAGATCTTTCCAGAAATATATAATAGCCCATATTTTGCTCAAGGATAGACAACATAAACGGGCGTTCAACGCCAGCTCTCTGCCCAATTATGGCGTCCAGCACCAGAAACAAGTTGCAAGTTGGAGTTCAACGCCAGAAAAGGATCCAAAGCTGGCGTTGAACGCCCAAAACAGCCCCAGGCACGTGAAAGCTTTAGTCTCAGCCCCAGTACACACCAAGTGGGCCCCAGAAGTAGATTTCTGCACTATCTACCATAGTTTACTCATTTTCTGTAAACCTAGGTCACTAGTTGAGTATTTAAACAACTTTTAGAGACTTATTTTGTATCTCATGACATTTTAGGTCTGAACTTTGTACTCTTTGACGGCATGAGTCTCTAAACTCCATTGTTGGGGGTGAGGAGCTCTGCTGTGTCTCGATGAATTAATGCAAGTATTTCTGTTTTCCATTCAAACATGCGTGTTCCTATCTAAGATATCCATTCGCGCCTAAATATGGAGAAGGTGATGATCAGTGACACTCACACCTTCCTCAATCCATGAACGTGTGTCTGACAATCACTTCCGTTCTACATCAGATTGAATGAATATCTCTTAGATTCCCTAATCAGAATCTCCGTGGTATAAGCTAGATTGATGGCGGCATTCATGAGGATCCGAAAAGTCTAAACCTTGTCTATGGTATTCCGAGTAGGATTCTGGGATTGGATGGCTGTGACGAACTTCAAACTCGCGAGTGCTGGGCGTAGTGACAGACGCAAAAGGATAGTAAATCCTATTCCAGCACGATTGAGAACCTGCAGATGATTAGCCGTGTGGTGACAGCGCATTTGGACCCTTTTCACTGGAAGGATGGATGGTAGCCATTGACAACGGTGATCCACCTACACACAGCTTGCCATAGGAGGACATGCGTGCGTGAATTAGAAGACAGAGGAAAGCAGAGATTCAGAAGACAAAGCATCTCCAAAACTCCAACATATTCTCCATTACTGCATAACAAGTAACCGTTAATCCATGCTCTCTTGTTTATTCGCAATTCAACTGATAAATATAATTGACTTCCTGACTAAGAATTGCAAGATAACCATAGATTGCTTCAAACCAACAATCTCCGTGGGATTCGACCCTTACTCACATAAGGTATTACTTGGACGACCCAGTGCACTTGCTGGTTAGTGGTACGAGTTGTGAAAAGTGTGATTCACAATTCATGCACCACCTTTTCTCATCTCATCTGTCACCTATGCAATTCAGCTGGAGTTGTTATAGAGGAAGACACTCTCATTGAAGAGGACAAGCCCATTACTAGAAAGAGGATGAAGCAAACAAGAGAGCCCACTCATGGACCTCAATAAGAGCATGAGGAAATTCCTTATAAAGAAATCCCTGAGATGCCTCAAGGGATACATTTTCCTACACATAACTATTGGGAGTAACTCAACACCTCTTTAGAAGATTTGAGTTCTAACATGTAGCAACTAAGAGTGGAGCACCAAGAGCACTCCATCATCCTCCATGAAATAAGAGAGGACCAAAAGGCCATGAGAGAGGAGCAACAAAGACAAGGAAGAGACATAGAGGAGCTCAAGCACTCCATAAGATCTTCAAGAGGAAGAACTAGCCGCCATCACTAAGGTGGACCCGTTCTTTATTTTTCTTATTCTTATTTTTCTGTTTTTCGATTTCGATGCTTTATGTTTTACATATGTTTGTGTCTTTATTGTATGATCATTAGTGTTTAGTCTCTATGTCTTAAAGCTATGAATGTCCTATGAATCCTTCACCTTTCTTAAATGAAAAATGTTTTCTAAAAAAGAAAAAGAAGTACATGAATTTCGAAATATATCTTGAAAATAATCTAATTATTTTGATGTGGTGGCAATACTTTTTGTTTTCTTAATGAATGCTTGAACAGTGCATATTTTTGATATTGTTGTTTATGAATGTTAAAATTGTTGGCTCTTGAAAGAATAATGAAAAAGGAGAAATGTTATTGATGATCCGAAAAATCATAAAATTGATTCTTGAAGCAAGAAAAAGCAGTGAAAAACAAAGCTTGCGGAAAAAAAATGGCGAAAAAAAAAAGAAAAAAAGAAAAAGCAAAAGGCAAGGGTAAAAAGGATCCAAGGCTTTGAGCATTAATGGATAGGAGGACCCAAAGGAATAAAATCCTGGCCTAAGCGGCTAAATCAAGCTGTCCCTAACCATGTGCTTGTGGCGTGAATGTGTCAAGTAAAAAGCTTGAGATTGAGCGGTTAAAGTCGTGGTCCAAAGCAAAAAGAGTGTGCTTAAGAGCTCTGGACACCTCTAATTGGGGACTCTAGCAAAGTTGAGTCACAATCTGAAAAGGTTCACCCAGTTATGTATCTGTAGCATTTATGTATCCGGTGGTAATACTGGAAAACAAAATGCTTAGGGTCACGACCAAGAATCATAAAGTAGCTGTATTCAAGAAACAACATACTGAACTAGGAGAATCAATAACACTATCTGAATTCTGAGTTCCTATAGATGCCAATCATTCTGAACTTTAAAGGATAAAGTGAGATGCCAAAACTGTTCAGAAACAAAAAGACACTAGCCCCACTCATCTGATTGGAACTGAGCTTCATTGATATTTGGAATTTATTGTATCTTCTCTTCTTTTTATCCTATTTTATTTTTAGTTGCTTGGGGACAAGCAATAATTTCAGTTTGGTGTTGTGATGAGCGGATAATTTATACCCTTTTTGGCATTGTTTTTACATAGTTTTTAGTATGTTTTAGTTAGTTTTTATTATATTTTTATTAGTTTTTATTCAAAAATCACATTTCTTGAATTTAATATGAGTTTGTGTATTTTTCTGTGATTTCAGATATTTTCTGGCTGAAATTGAGGGACCTGAGCAAAAATCTGATTCAGAGGCTGAAAAAAGACTGCAGATGCTATTGGATTCTGACCTTCCTGCACTCGAAATGGTTTTTCTGGAGCTACAGAAGCCCAATTGGCGTGCTCTCAATTGCGTTAGAAACTAAACATCTTGGGCTTTCCAGAAATATATAATAGTCAATACTTTGCCAGAGATTTGATGGCCCAAACTGGCGTCCAAACGCACACCAAAGAATTATGGTGTAAAACGCCAGAACTGGCACTAAAACTAGCGTAAAACGCCCAAACTAGCACCCAAGCTGGCGTTTAACTCCAATGCTCTGCCCAAGCACACACCAAGTGGGCCCCAGAAGTGGATTTCTACACTATATGCACTTAGTTACTCATTTTCTGTAAACCCTAGTAACTAGTTTAGTATAAAAACTACTTTTAGAGGTTTTGTTTATATCATATCTGATCTTTGGATCATATGTAACTTTGACACTTTGAGACCTCCAAGGGAGGCTAGCCATTCTGCCATGCCTAACCCTTTTTCGCTTATGTATTTTCTACGGTGGAGTTTCTACACCCCATAGATTAAGGTGTGGAGCTCTACTGTTCTTCATGAATTAATGCAAGTACTATTGTTTTTTCCTTCAATTCACGCCTTCTTCTTCTCCAATATATACTCTGGTACTTAATTCAGTTAAGTCAGAATGAAGGGGTGACCAGTGACAATCTCCCACTATCTTCATTACTCGCTTAGTCAAGATCCGCGTGCCTGACAACCACAAGCGGTCTACATGATGTTCAACGTAGTCATTGGATGACAGCCGGAGTATATTCTCTTAGATATCTAATACACGGACCGAGTCCGTGAGAGTAGCATCTTCATGGTATAGGCTAGAACCATTGGCAGCATTTCTGGGATCCGAAAAGTGTAAACCTTGTCTGTGGTATTCCGAGTAGGATCTGAGAAGGGATGATTGTGATGAGCTTCAAACCTGCGAATGTTGAGCGCAGTGACAGTGTGAAAAAGGATCAATGGATCCTATTCCGACGCTAGTGGGAACCGACAGATGATTAGCCATACGGTAGCTGTGCCTGGTATTTTTCATCCTAGACGAGAAATCTGATAGTTGATTAGCCATGCAGAAACCATAGAGGATCATTTTCACTTAGAGGATCCTATAGCTTGCCATGGAAAGGAGCACACATGGTTGGAAGAAGGCAATAGGAAAGCAGAGGTTCAGAAGCAACAAAGCATCTCCAGACGCTTATCTGAAATTCCCACCAATGAATTACATAAGTAACTTTATTTTATTTTATGTTTTATTTATCTTTTAATTATCAAAACCTCATAACCATTTGAATCCGCCTGAGTGAGATTTACAAGGATGACCATAGCTTGCTTCAAGCCGACAATCTCTGTGGGATCGACCTTTACTCACGTAAGGTTTATTACTTGGACGACCCAGTGCACTTGCTGGTTAGTTCTGCGGAGATGTGAAAAGTGTGAATCACGATTTCGCACACCATGCATTCATTTGCAATAAGTGGTGTAGTTCAACTTGTGTAACTCTTTTTCACTCAAATTGGTTTCTAACTTGCTCTAGTTACACAAAATGTACTTTCATTTTCTCAACACCAATTGTTACAAACCTAGTAACCAGGATATTGGTTGATGACTTACTTCCAATTAATTGTTTTTTTTGCAATCTCATATTTCATCATCAATGACTATATGTCCCTCATGATTGTGGGTATGCTTGCATCCATATTTTGTGAACCTCTTGTGATTAAGTCAATGACCGTCAAACCACTACCTTTTTGGACCGGTTCTCTAACATTTAACCTCACTAACCAACTAACTTTCCTTTTCACTTTTAAACTAACACCATTAACCATTCTTTTGCGTATGATGCTTATTGGGCTTAACAAACAAGTATTATGCATATATAGCTTGAATTCTTGGTTTGTGACCTTATTTTAACTCTTGAAGCATGCGACTTGCATTCCAAGAATTCTCTTTTCTTCACTCACTTCATGAATATGTCTTGCCTTGCGTGCTATACATCTACTTGGCTAGTTGCTTATATCATATCATATCTGTTTTTCAGGATGTCAGATAGAGGAAAAGCCATAGCCACTACTTCAAAGAAGAGGAAGCGCTCTCAAGCCTCTACTCCCTCCCCTTATGCCAACTATGCCAAGAATCCGCTTAATGACATGGATAAAGAGAATCAGTTGCTACCGCCCACTGACACAACCAAGTTTCCCAATCTCTACTGTGAGATTCGCTTTCCTAAATATCGGAAGACGAATCTGAACATTGAGAAGAAATTGGTCCTTCCCAACGACGTGAGGCGCGCCATCAATACCCGTATTCTGGAATTGGGTTTGGACTTTGTTGATAGGGATCTGGGAAGAATAAACACTTCGTGGGTCAAGGAGTTTTACTGCAACTTCTTTCACGCGACTCTTGATTCAGTCCACCTACGGGGTAGGCAGATCTTAATTACTGAGGCTGCTATTGGGGATGCATTGCTATGTCGACCTTGTACTAGTGACACATGTGCCTATCAGTAGGCAGAGATAGCTATACACTGTATGACTTTTAATTATGAGGCGCTGAAGTGCATAATTGCCACACCGGACGCCCCTTGGGTGATGGATTCTAGCAACAAGAGGCCCAAGGGGATGTTATTTACTTATCTATCTAGAGAGGCTAAGACTTGGGAGCAGATATTCGCCCACTATGTCCTGCCCACTACCCATTTTTCTGAGATTCCGATGGATATGCTTGTTCTGATTAGCTGTGTCATGGAGGGGAAGGAGGTATACTTCCCCCAGTTGATCAGGCAAAGCATGTGGTGAGCACACATCCGTGGCCTACTACCATTTTCCACATTGGTCACCAGCATGATTGAGTTAGCCGATGCCCCATGGAGGAACGATGACGTGACACCACCACCCCCAGAAGACGACGACAAGGAGGTTACTATTCCATGGGGTACGTGGGTGCACGAGAAGCCCCCGCCCAGACGCCGCTCTCGAGCTAGAGCAGCAGTAGAGGCAGCTAGACCTTCATCTGCTACAGTAGTAGCAGGACCCTCTTCTTCTTCAGCAGCAGTAGCACCTTTGCCACCATCACGAGCAGCCGAGCCAACATACCTGCTAGTACAGCGCCTGTTTCGCCTCATGGAGCACAGCGAGCGTCGTATCATGCGACGTCTCGATCGCATATACCAGGTGTTTGTATCACAGGGCATTGAGCTACCCCCTCTCCCAGACTCTCCCGCTTCTGATGAGCAGGATCACGAGGCAGAGTACAAGGAGGAGCATGTTGAGGAGCCAGTTCAGTCTCAGTAGCCTCAGTAGCCTCCCGAGGAGCCAGTACCCCAGACTGAGCTCCAACCGGAGCCAGATTCGACTGTTGACCCTCACCATGAGCCCGATCAGTAGCATCGAGGACGATGCTTCATCTTAAGTGTGGGGAGGTCACCGTCGTAGCCGTCGATGGATTTGGTGAACATTTTCGGATACTATCTTCTAGCCTATGTTATTTTGCTTTATTTTGCACCTTTTGGATCATTGTATATATTAGTATTGTGGATTGTGGATACTTTTGTTTAGACTGTTGATTTTACACTTTCGCTTTATATATGCACTTTTGCTTTATATAGTTGCTCTAGCTTGTTTTCGCTTTTGGTTGTGATAAGAATAAGCTTAGTCAATATGATGAAATTTTCCAAGAAATCTATTTCTAGGGCACCACCCCAATTGGTTGAAAAATTTTTTTAGAACTTATGTGATATATACATATTGTGGATCATGTTTTGAGCAAAGAACACAAGCATGTGAGTTTTGAGCTTTAATGGTGTGGTTGCATCATATATAACCACTTATTCTCATTCTTGTGTGCATTATTCTCTTCCTATGATTGTAATCTTGGATTTGTTTGATTCTTTATGTCCATTACTTTGTGTATACAAGAATTTATATGATTGAGGCCATTGTTCAAATAGCTCACTTACCCAAATAGCCTACCTTTTATCTTCCATTGTTAGCCAATTTGAGCCTATGCTTAACCCACTTATTCTTAATTGTAGCACATTACAAGCCTAAGTGAAAAATAATAAATGTCCTTTGTTTGGATCTTTGATTAGCTTAGGCTAGTGAGAGTGTTCATTATTTGACTTTGGAAAAGTTGGAAACACTGGGTAGAAATAAAAGTGTGTTGGTGTTTGTGTTGAAAATTTGGGAATTGGGTGCATACTCATGCATTAAATATGAGACCATATGCATGGATACTCTTGTATATATATATATAGAAAAAGAAAGAAAAAGAATTGTAATAAAAAGGGGACAAAAATGCCCCAAGGTGAAGTTAAATAATAATCAATGCATGTGTGGCTATCAAAAGAGAATGCATGAGTGTGTGAAAAAAGTTAAGAATGGGTAGTTAGGTTTGTTTAGAAGTGTATAGGTTGTCATAGGTTAGGTGGGAAGTTTAAGTTAATCAAAGATTCAAATTTCAAGCTCACTTGACCATATGCATCCTACCTTGACCCTAGCCCCATTACAACCTATGGAAAAATCCTCATGATATTTGTATGCATGCATAAAATAATTGTTGATTGTTAGATAAAAAACAAATCTTGGAAAGCATGATTAGGGGAGAATCGAGTGAATCAACCCCATACACTTGAGTGCCTAGAGCGGATACATATCCAGTGAGGGTTCGATCGCTCAATTACATGTTTCCACCCATGATCATCTTTTCTTGCAAGTTTGTAAAATCTTTCAATGATTCAATTCAATTGTGGGTTTATTTTAACTGCTATGGCTTTAGCCCTTACACTTATATATGTATTCTTGGAAATTGACTTATTTTGACCAAGTAGTTGCATTCATCTAAATAGATTGCATATAGATAGGTTACATGTAGTTAGTTTGCTTTGAATAAATATTGATACCCCTTTGCTCCTTTCTTGATTTTAGCATGAGGACATGCTTAGTTTAAGCGTGGGGAGGTTTGATAAACCCCCAACTTTGTGGTTTATATTGTGCTTATTTTAGGGGATTTTATCACCTTTTCCAACATTTATTCAATGAAATAGCATGGTTTTGTAATTCTCTCTTAATTTGTGCTTAAGTGTAAAAACATGCTTTTTAGGCCCTTAAATTGGTGATTTTAATTCACTTTAATTTCATTCGATTCCTTGATGTGTTTGTTGAGTGATTTCAGGTTCGTAAGGCAAGTATTGGATGGAAGAAATGAGGAGAAAAGCATACGAAGTGGAGAATGCATGAGAAAACAAGGATTGAGAATACTTCAATGGGCGCGCAAGTGTACAAGGTACGCGCGCACAGAGTGGCATCGCATGGCGACGCGCACGCGTACATGGCGTGTACACGCGGATAAGAAAATGGCCAAGCGACGCGCACGTGCACATGGCGCGTACGCGCCGATACTCGCACGTGACCCACTTAAAGGCAAAATGCTGGGGGTGATTTCTGAGCTGCCCAGGCCTAAATCCAACTTGTTTCTGAGTGTATTTCATGCAGAATTGAAGCCTAAGTAGAGGGGGAGCAATTAGTTAGTCAACATGAGCCTTTAGTTAGTTTTCTAGAGAGAGAAGCTCCCTCTTCTCTCTAGAATTAGGTTAGGATTAGGTTAAATTGTCTTGGATCTTGAATTAATTACTTGATTTCATCTTGTTTCTTTTACAATTTCTTGTTTCTATATCTTGTTTCTCTTAGTTGTAGAGTTAATTTCTCATTTTGCCCTCTTTTATGTGATGACACTTGTTGGAGCTTAATTTCTTTTAATGCACTTTTATGTTTCCATGCTCTTTTATGTTCATCTTAGTTGTTATTATTGAATTTTTGCTTATGTTAGTGGTGCACGGAATTGTGATCACACTTTTCACAACTCCGCACAACTAACCAGCAAGTGCACTGGATCGTCCAAGTAATACTTTATGTGAGTAAGGGTCGATCCCACGGAGATTGTCGGCTTGAAGCAAGCTATGGTTATCTTATAAATCTTAGTCAGGAGATTAATGATAAAAATGATTTTTGTTTATGAAAGGTAAATAAGATGAAATAAATGATACTTGTGATTCAATAATGAGGAACAGGTTGAGGTTCCGGAGATGCTCTATCATCTGAATATCTGCTTTCCTACTGTCTTCTTCTCCAAACACGCATGGCTTCCTTCAATGGCAAGCTGTATGTTGGTGGATCACCGTTGTCAATGGCTACCATCCGTCCTCTCGGATGAAAAATACCAGGCACGGTTTCTGCACGGCTAATCAACTATCGAATTTCTCATCTCGGATGAAAAATATCAGGTACAGCTACCGTACGGCTAATCATCTATCAGTTCCCACTAGTGTTGGAATAGGATCTCTCTATCCTTTTGCACACTGTCACTGCGCCCAACATTCGTGAGTTTGAAGCTCGTCATAGTCATCCCTTCCCAGATCCTACTCGGAATACCACAGACAAGGTTTAGTCTTTTCGGATCCCAGAAATACTGCCAATTGGTTCTAGCCTCTACCACGAAGGTTCTAATCTCACGGACTCGGTCCATGGATCAGAGACCCAAGAGATACGCACTCAAGCTGTCGCCCAATGACTACGTTGAGCTCAGATAGAACGGGAGTGGTTGTCAGGCACACGTTCATAGAATTGAGAATAATGATGAGTGTTACGGATAATCATATTCTCTATATTGAAGTACAAGTGAGTATCTTAGAATAGAATCAAGTGTGATTGAATAGAAAACAGTAGTAATTGCATTAATCCATTGAAACACAGCAGAGCTCCTCACCCCCACCTATGGGGTTTAGAGACTCATGCCGTAGAAGATACAATATGAAGTGGAGAATGTCATGAGTTGCTAAATGAATCTCTAAAAGTAGTTTTTATACTAAACTAGTAACTTAGGTTTGCAGAAAATGAGTAACTAGGTGTAGATAGTGCAGAATTCCACTTCCGGGGCCCACTTAGTGAGTGTTTGGGCTGAGCTTTCAAGCTTCCACGTGCATATGCCTCAAATTGGAGTTAAACGCCACCCTGGGTGCCAAAATGGGCGTTTAACACCAAGAAGTGTGCCAGCTCTGCCGTTTTACACCAGAAAATGGTATCTGGCTAGCGTTTAACGCCATTTTGGGCCATCAAATCTCAGGCAAAGTATGGACTATTATATATTGCGGGAAAGCCCAAGATGTCTACTTTCCAACGCAATTAAAAGCGCGCCAATTGGGCTTCTGTAGCTCCAGAAAATCTACTTCGAGTGCAGGAGGGTCAGAATCTAACAGCATCTGTAGTCCTTTCTCAGCCTCTGAATAAGATTTTTGCTCAGGTCCCTTAATTTCAGCCAAAAAATACCTGAAATTACAGAAAAACACACAAACTCATAGTAAAGTCCAGAAATATGATTTTTGCATAAAAACTAATAAAAATATAATAAAAAGTAGAGTGTTATTGATTCTCCTAGTTTAGTATGTTGATTCTTGAACACAGCTACTTTATGAGTCTTGGCCGTGACCCTAAGCATCTTGTTTTCCAGTATTACCACCGGATACATAAATGCCACAGACACATAACTGGGTGAACCTTTTCAGATTGTGACTTAGCTTTGCTAGAATCCCCAGTTAGAGGTGCCCAGAGTTCTTAAGCACACTCTTTTTGCTTTGGATCACGACTTTAACCACTCAGTCTCAAGCTTTTCACTTGGACCTTCATGACACAAGCACATGGTTAGGGACAACTTGATTTAGCCGCTTAGGCTAGGATTTTATTCCTTTTAGGCCCTCCTATCCATTAATGCTAAAAGCTTTGGATCCTTTTTACCCATGCCTTTTAGTTTAAAGGGTTATTGGCTTTTTGCTCTTGCCTTTTGGTCTAAAGAGCTATTGGCTTTTTCTACTTGCTTTTTCTTTTTCTTTCTTTTTCTTTTTTTCTTTTTTTTTGCAAGCATTGTGTTTTTCACTGCTTTTTCTTGCTTCAAGAATCAATTTTATGATTAGATTATCATTAACATTTCTCTTTTTTTTCATTATTTTTTCAAAAGCCAACAATTTTAACATTCATAAACTTCACTATAAAAAATATGCACTATTCAAGCATTCATTCAGAAAATAAAAAGTATTGCCACCACATCAAAATAATTAAACTATTTTTAAGATAGAATTCGAAATTATCCACTTCTTGTTATTTTGCAAATAAAAACATTTTTCATTTAAGAAAGGTGAGAGATTCATGGAATCATTCATAGCTTTAAGACATAGACTCTAAACACTAATGATCATGTAATGAAGACACAAACATAGTCAAAACATAGCATAAAAACCGAAAACAGAAAAGAAAATAAACAAGGAGATTAAAGAACGGGTCCACCTTAGTGATGGTGGCTTCTTCTTCCTCTTGAAGAACTAATGGAGTTCTTGAGCTCCTCTATGTCTCTTCCTTGTCTTTGTTGCTCCTCTTCCTAGAGGTCTCTCCGGCCTCAGGTGCCATTAATGGTTATGGAAAACAAAAAGCTAAGCTTTTCCACACCAAACTTAAAAGCTTTGCTCGTCCTCAAGCAAAATAAGATAAAAGGGAGTAGAAGAAGAATGATGCAATTAATTTTGAAAACTTATTACTGTATGCAAGAAAAATTAAAAAGATTTGAAAAGAATTTTGAAAAGATATGTAAGTTTTGAAAACATTTTGGAAGGAATTGAAAAGAATTGAAAAAGAATTTAAAAGAATTGGAAAGATTATTAATTTTTGAAAATAGAAATTGAAAGATGAACGTTTAAAATATGTTTGATGCAAAAAAAATTATGAATTAAAACATGAAAAATTGAAAAAAATCGAATTGGAAACAAAATTACCTCCCTTGTGTCATCCTGGCGTTAAACGCCCATAATGCTATCCATTCTGGTGTTTAACACCCACTTGACTGCCTCTTTGGGCGTTTAACACCCAGCCAGATACCCTGGCTGGCGTTAAACGCCAGGAATCCTTCTTTACTGGGCGTTTTTCTGAACGCCCAGAATGCTGCCATTTCTGGCGTTAAACACCCAGAATGCTGTCTATTCTGGCGTTTAACACCCAGAATGCTGCCTGCATGAGCGTTAAACGCCCATTTTACTCCTTACTGGCGTTTAAGCGCTAGTAAGCCTGTCCTCCAGGGTGTGCTGTTTTTGCTCCTGTTTTTTATTCCGCTTTAATTTTGCAGCTGTTTTTGTGACTCCACATGATCATCAACCTAAAGAAAACATAAACTAACAATGAAAAATGAAATGAAAAAGTAATTAACATAGATAAATAAGATTGGGTTGCCTCCAAATAAGCACTTCTTTACTGTCTTTAGCTGGACTTTTACTGAGCTTTTAATTTAGTCTCAGTTTTGAGCATTCTTGCTCAACATTGCCTTCAAGATAATACTTGACTCTCTGTCCATTAATAATGAACTTTTTGTCAGAGTCAATATCCTGAAGATCTACATATCCATATAGTGACACACTTGTAATCATATATGGTCCCTTCCACCGGGATTTTAATTTCCCAGGGAACAATCTGAGCCTAAAATTAAACAGCAGAACCTTCTGTCCTGGCTCAAAGACTCTAGATGACAACTTTCTGTCATGCCACCTTTTTGCTTTCTCCTTATAAATTTTAGCATTCTCGAAAGCATTGAGTCTGAACTCCTCCAGCTCATTCAAATGGAGTAATCTTTTCTCTCCAGCTACCTTAGCATCAAGGTTTAGGAACCTGGTTGCCCAATAGGCCTTGTGTTCCAGTTTCACTGGCAGATGACAGACTTTTTCATACACAAGCTGGTATGGAGAGGTCCCTATAGGAGTCTTGAATGTGGTTCTGTATGCCCACAAAGCATCATCTAGACTTTTTGTCCAATCCCTTCTATGGGTACTTACAGTCCGTTCCAGGATTCGTTTTAGTTCTCTATTTGAGACTTCAGCCTGCCCATTTGTCTGTGGATGATATAGAGTTGCCACTTTGTGGTTAATTCCATATTGGATCAGAGCAGAGTCAAGCTATTTATTGCAGAAATGAGTGCCTCCATCACTGATCAGTACCCTAGGGACACCGAACCTGCTGAAGATATGCTTCTGGAGGAACTTCATCACTGTCTTAGTATCATTAGTGGGAAAGGCCCTATGAAGTCAATACCCCATACATCAAACAACTTAATCTCTAAGATCCCTTGCTGAGGCATGGCATAACCGTGAGGCAGATTACCAGCTCTCTGGCAACTGTCACAGTTAGGTACAAACTCTCGGGAGTCTCTATAGAGAGTAGGCCAGTAGAAACCACATTGGAGGACCTTTGTGGGTGTCCGCTCACCTCCGAAATGTCCTCCATATTGTGATCCATGGCAATGCCATAGGATCTTTTGTGCCTCTTCTCTAGGCACACATCTACAGATTACTCCATCTGCACACCTCTTAAAGAGATATGGTTCATCCCACAAGTAGTACTTTGCATCAGAAACCAATTTTTTTGTTTGCTGCTTACTGTACTCTTTGGGTATGAATCTCACAGCTTTATAGTTTGCAATGTCTGAAAACCACGGTACTTTTTGAATGGCAAAGAGTTGCTCATCCGGGAAGGTTTTAGAGATCTCAGTAGGAGGGAGGGACGCTCCTGCTACTGGTTCTATCCAGGACAGGTGATCTGCTACTTGGTTCTTTGTCCTTTTTCTGTCTCTTATTTCTATATCAAACTCTTGCAGAAGCAACACCCATCTTATGAGTCTGGATTTTGAATCCTGCTTTGTGAGGAGATATTTTAGAGCAGCATGGTCAGTGTACACAATCACTTTTGATCCCACTAAATAAAATCTGAACTTGTCAATGGCATAAACCACTACAAGAAACTCCTTTTCTGTGGTTGTGTAATTCTTCTGTGCGTCATTCAAAACACGGCTAGCATAATAAATGACATGCAGAAGCTTGTCATGCCTCTGTCCCAATACTGCACCAATGGCATGGTCACTGGCATCACACATTAG
Organism: Arachis ipaensis; assembly: GCF_000816755.2. Taxonomy (NCBI): domain Eukaryota; kingdom Viridiplantae; phylum Streptophyta; class Magnoliopsida; order Fabales; family Fabaceae; genus Arachis; species Arachis ipaensis. The sequence goes on along the minus strand of NC_029793.2, from coordinate 109,351,650 downwards.
TTCGAATGGTAGTGTCCAGTCTGGTACAGAAATAACTGGTGCTGTGACGAGCTTAGCTTTCAGAGTCTCAAACGCCTGCAGACACCTTGTGTCAAAGACAAATGGTGTGTCAGCAGCTAGCAGATTGCTCAGAGGTTTTGCAATTTTTGAAAAATCTTTTATAAACCTCCTATAGAATCCTGCATGCCCCAGAAAGCTTTTGATTGCCTTAACATTGGCAGGTGGTGGTAATTTTTCAATTACCTCTACCTTAGCTTGATCCTCCTCTATTCCCTTGTTCAAAATTTTGTGCCTAAGGACAATTCCTTCAGTCACCATAAAGTGATATTTCTCCCAGTTTAAAACCAGGTTAGTCTCTTGGCACCTTTTCAGAACAAGTGCTAGATGGTCAAGACAGGAGCTAAATGAGTCTCCAAATACTGAGAAGTCATCTATGAAGACTTCCAGAAATTTCTCTACCATATCAGAGAAGATAGAGAGCATGCACCTCTGAAAGGTTGCAGGTGCATTGCACAGACCAAATGGCATCCTTATGTAGGCAAATACTCCAGATGGGAATGTGAATACTGTTTTCTCTTGGTCTTGAGGACCTACTACAATTTGGTTGTAGCCTCAATAGCCATCCAAAAAGTAGTAGTATTCATGACCTGCTAGTCTCTCTAGCATTTGGTCTATGAATGGTAAAGGAAAATGATCCTTTCTGGTGGCTGTATTGAGCCTTCTATTGTCAATACACATACGCCACCCTATAACTGTTCTTGTAGGAACCAAATCATTCTTTTCATTATGAACCACTGTCATGCCTCCCTTCTTGGGGACAACTTGGACAAAGCTCACCCAAGGGCTGTCTTGTGTATTCTTAGCACCTGAATTAGTGCTTTCTCTTCCTGTGGCTCTAAAGCAGAGCTGATGATTACCGAAAAAATGTCATCTTCTCATAGAAATGTATATTTCACGGATGGTGGTAGCTATTTGAGCTCGGGTTTAGGAGGCTTTTCCTCTTCCTCAGGAGTCTTCAGAGGTTCTTCTGTTTTCTCTGGTTCCTCCAGATCAGGCTGAACATCTTTAAAAATGTCCTCTAGCTCTGATTCGAGACTCTCAGTCATATTGACCTCTTGATGAGTATTTTGGTGAAAAATAAATTTCTCCCAAAACACACAAATCTAACCGGCAAGTGTACCAGGTCGTATCAAGTAATAACAACTCACGGGAGTGAGGTGGATCCCACAGGGATTGAAGGATTGAGCAATTTTAGCTTAGTGGTTAATTTAGTCAAGCGAATCAAGATTTGGTTGAGTGTTTTGTGATTTGCAGAAATTAAATTGCATGGAAGTAAAGAGAACAGGGAATTAAAGTGCTGAATCTTAAAGAACAAGAAATTAAATAGCAGAAACTTAGAATGCAAGAAATGTAAATTGCGGAATCTTAAAGTGCAAGAAATGTAAACGGCTGGAATTGTAAAGGGAATTGGGGATTGGATTTGCAGAATTTAAACAAGGAAAAGTAAATTTCATCAAGCAGAGAAGTAGAAGAAGGTTTGGGTTAGATTGGATCTTGAAGCAGAAAAGTAAATGAACATGAAAATAGTAAACCGAATGTAAATTGGAATTTCAGATCTCAGGGGTCCAGAGACTAGAAAACCAGGTCTAGATCTCACTACCTTCCTTGATCCAACAAGAACAATTGCAAGGGAAAAGTAAATTGCAAAGAAAATAGATGAAGAACAATTAACCCAAACTGAAATTCAATTAAGCAGTAAATAAACAGAGAGATCCAAGGATGAGATTGAAACAGAATTTCTTCAATTCTTCAACCCAAGATCTAAGACAATTGCAATTGAAATTGAAAGCAATAAAACTGAGAGGAAGAGAAGTGAATTCTCCTTCCCCAAGACAAAGAAATTAAAGATCACTCAGTGTTGATGCACTCCTAAGAGCTTATTAATCCAAGCAGATCCTAGTACAAAGACATCACAGGCATATATTTTAAAGTTCAAGCTATTGGTGTCCAGCTTTGTTTCTTTTTGTTTCCTTTTGTTCTGCCATTTTTTGGCTATCTCTTTTCTTTCCTTCTTTTTGTTTTTCTTTCTAACCAAGGAATTTTTTATTTAATTGAGATTCATAGACAGTAGGCCACTCTTTTACTTAGAAAGAGATATCCTAGCTCTTTATTCACTAAAAGTGAGCTATTATACAACCACACACATACCACCACTTACTTTTATTCTACTTCTATCTAACAGAGATCATCTTGCTTCACATTCAAACTTTTCTTTTATTGAACTTAAAGATGCAGGGGACAACACATGCTTCTTGTCAAGTGAAAGTAAACACACAAGCACACACATAAACAAGCCTACTTATTTTAAAAGAAACAAACATAATGCAAAGACTTTTAATTAAAAAGAACTACTTAAAGATGCAAAGACACTTAGAACAGATAGAATGCATGTTTTTTTTTTTATTTTTTTTCTTTGTAGTGATGAACAAGGAGCAAGTCCACCTTTCATTTGTCATGCCTTTTCTTTCTCCTTTCATACACTTGGCTGCTAGTGTTCCCACCTTCCGTGTTTGGTGCTTGTTGACCTCGCCAAAAGCTAGCCTTATTCATAGCCTCCTCCACTCTATCTTCAAGTCTCATAGCATTGCTTACCTCTACCTCACTTCTCTTTTTGAAGAATTCATCAAAAGTTGGGAAAGCCGGATCCATGTTGTGCAAATGTTCTCCAATATAGTTCAGTTTGATTTGGCC
>NC_029793.2:109345504-109348057 GCF_000816755.2 Arachis ipaensis | reverse complement strand
AATGTCTTTTGCAAGGATGTCATGAACTCTTATCTCTCCTCCCACAATGATGCAATGCAGCATCACGGCTCTCTCCCTGTTAACTTCTGAGGTGTTCACTGTGCCTAGAATTGATCTTTTCATCAACTCATATCATCCTTTTGCTTCCGGGGTGAGGTTGCATCTCTTCAGGTACTTATATCTGTTCTTGTCATCTCCTTCCCACTCTGAGTTCTCCATACAAATGTCTCTCGCAATCTCATCATAATCCTGATTCTCATTCAATCTTTGTTGGTATCCCGGTTCACTAAAGCGGACTGACTTTAGTTTCAAGACTTTCTTGATTGCATCCGGGCTAAAGTCTACTTCCACCCCCCGCACATAGCTCTTGTATGTTGGGGGCTCACGCATGTCAAGCCTTGGGACATTTGCATAGAACTCTCTTATGATATTGGCATTGATTCGGATGGCTGGTGATGCAAGTTCCTCCCACCTCCTCTTCCGAATTTTGTCCATTTCTTGACATCCATCATCCGGCAACAAGAATGGAATTTCAGGATAGATTCTTTTCTCGTTCATCCATTGAATTTGCATTTGATGAAACTAAGACTTGAATCTCCGTTGGTCATATTCATGTGTGTCTTCCTCCACCATGGGATCTTTCCCTTTTCTTCGTTTGGTTCTTGAGGAGGAGGCCATGATCACTTGGTTGGTCGAGTCTTGTGAGGTTTCATGAGATATTCATTCTTTCATAATATGTGACAATTATAGTATAAAACCTCATGAAATAGCATGAATTCATACATGGTTGATTAAATCAAAGGAAACATGAAAATCTACCTAATTGGCTTGCTTGTAGCTCAAGAAAGTGCATAATTCTAATGAAAACAAAAGAAAAAGACTAGTTAAAATAGGCTAAGATGACTTGTCATCACCTCTTCCACCAAAGAGTCAATAATATCAGCGCTCATGCAGTCGTTTAATGTGTCTGGGTGCTGCATAGCTTTGACAGCATTCAACTTAAACTTATCCTCATTGACTCTCAGGGTTATCTCCCCTTTTTGGACATCAATGAGGGTTCGTCTAGTTACTAGGAAAGGTCTTCCTAGAATGAGAGTTGCACTCTTGTGCTCCACAATTTCCAGCATCACAAAGTTAGTGGGAAAGGCAAATGGCCCAACCTTGACAATCATGTCCTCAATTATGCCTGATGAAATTTTAATGGAGCCATCAGCAAGTTGGAGGCATATCCGGGTTGGTTTAACTTCATCAGTCAAACCAAGCTTTTTGATAGTGGATGCAGGTATCAAGTTGATACTTGCCCCAAGATCACATAGAGCTTTCTTGGTACAAGCATCCTCTAAGGTGCATGGTATCATAAAGCTTCCGGGATCTTTAAGCTTCTCTGGTAAGCTTTTCAGAATGACTGTACTGCATTCTTCAGTGAGAAAAACTTTTTCAGTTTCTCTCCAATCCTTCTTATGACTTAAGATCTCTTTCATGAACTTAGCATAAGAGGGTATTTGCTTAAGTGCCTCTGCAAACGGAATCTTTATTTCAAGAGTCCTGAGATAGTATGCAAAGCGGGCAAATTGTTTATCCTGTTTCGCTTGGCAGAGTTTCTGAGGATAAGGCATCTTGGCTTTATATTCTTCAACCTTAGTTGCTGCAGGTTTACTTCCTACAGAAGTGGTTGGAAAAGCCTGCCTAAGGGGGTTGTTATCAGCACTTGCAGGTGTCTGATCCCCCATTGGCATTTGAACGCCAGAATTGGGAGCTGTATGGGCGTTTAACGCCAGATTGCCACCCTTTTCTGGCGTTTGAACACCAGAATCATTGTTCTCTGGGCTCTTACTGTCCTCAGAGGGATTTTGGGCAGTGGGTTGGTCATCCTCTGTTAGTTGTTCCTTTCTTGGCTTTCTGCTGCCTTGAGTTGAAACATTCAATGTCTTCCCACTCCTTAAATAAACAGCTTGGCACTCTTCTGTTATCTGTTTAGATAGATGCTGTCTTGTCTGATCCAATTGTGCTTCCATATTCTTTTTAGCATTTTTAGTGTCTTGTAGCATTTCTTTAAATTCTGCTAATAGTTTTGTTATAAGAAGCAATTGTTGATTGAGTTCAACAACTTGTTCTGGAGGACTAAGTTCAGTGGATACTGCTTTAGCCTCTTCTTTCATGAAGGACTCACTACTTAAGTACAGATGTTGATTTCTAGCAACTGTATCAATGAGCTCTTGAGCCTCTTCAGTTGTCTTTCTCATGTGTATAGATTCACCAGCTGAGTGGTCTAGAGACATCTGGGCCTTTTCTGTAAGCCCGTAGTAGAAGATGTCTAACTGCACCCACTCTGAAAACATTTCAGAGGGGCATTCCTTAGCATCTCTCTGTACCTCTCCCAGGAATTATAAAGAGATTCATTATCCTCTTGTTTAAAGCCTTGGATGTCCAACCTTAGCTGTTTCATCCTTTCTGGAGGGAAATATTGATTCAAAAATTTGTCTGATAACTATTTCCATGTTCTTATGCTTGCTGTGGGTTGGTTATTTAACCACCTCTTAGCTTGATCTTTTA
>NC_029793.2:109340543-109345477 GCF_000816755.2 Arachis ipaensis | reverse complement strand
GATAATGAGCTGAGGGTTTAGCTCAAAATTGCTGGCTCTGATGGGGGGTATACAGATACTACTCCCATATGAAGCAGTAGTAGGGTTAGCATATGACCCCAGAGTCCTTCTGGACTGTTCATTTCCACTTAGGTCCATGATGGAGAAAGGGAGATGATATGGATTGTAAATAAAAATTTTATTCTTTTTTTTTGAATACCACAATTAAAAGGAAATAAAATAAAATAAAAAAAATGGAAAATTGAATATAAGTTCAAAAATTAAAAGAAAATTGAAAACTAAAATAATTAATTAATTGAAAAGATTTGAAAAAAATGTGGGTGAGGATTTTCGAAAAAATGAAGAGAGAGAAAGTGGTTAGGAAGTTTTGAAAAAGATATGTCTTAAAATTAAAGATACTTGTAAGAAAATAAATAAAAGAAAAGATTTGAAAAAGATATGATTTTAAAATTTGAGATTAGAAAAAATAAGATAAGTTAGATAAGAGAAGATAAGTTTTTAAATTAAAAAGTTTTGAAATTTAAATTTTAAATTTGAAAATTAAATTTTGATTTTTAAAATTTGAAATTTGAAATTTGAAATTTGAAATTTGATAAGATAAGATTTTGAAAAAGATATGATTTTTGAAAAAGATTTGAATTTTGAAATTTAAAACTAAGATAAGATAAGATAAGATAAAAATTTTAAAATAAAAATCTGAATTTTTAAATGTAAATTTCGAAAATTCAATTAAAATAAAGAGAAAAGATATTTTTTTTTAATTTAATGAGGGAAGAGAAAAACAATAAAATGACACCAAACTTAAAATTTTTAGATCAAAACAAAGAAAACAAACAAGAAAACTTTGAATGTCAAGATGAACACCAATAACACTTTGAAGATCGAGATGAACACCAAGAACAAATTTTGGAAATCTTTAAGAAAATAAAAACACAAAGAACACCAAACTTAAAAATTTTTATACTTTGGACACTAATAATTCGAAAATGCACAAGAAAAACAAGGAAAGACACAAAACAAGAAAAATTAAAGATCAAACAAGGAAAATAAACAAGAACAACTTGAAGATCAAGAACGAACACGGAACATAAAACTCAAAAATATGAAGAATAAAAAGAGCATACAATTCAAAAATTGAAGGAAAATAAAAACATGCAATTGACACCAAACTTAAAACATGAAACTAAACTCAAACAGAAGACTCAATTATTAGTTTATTGGCTTTTATCTATTTATTAAAATTTTCGAAAAAAATCTAGAAAAAGAAAACAAAAATTTTAAAATTTTAACAAAAAACAATAATAGAAGACTCAATTTTAGTGACTCTAAACCAAAAAGATAAATTTTTCCTAATCTAAGTAACAAGATGAACCGTCAGTTGTCCAAACTCGAACAATCCCTAGCAATGGTGCTAAAAACTTGGTGCACGGAATTATGATCACACTTTTCACAACTCCGCACAACTAACCAGCAAGTGCACTGGGTCGTCCAAGTAATACCTTACATGAGTAAGGGTCGATCCCACGGAGATTGTTGGCTTGAAGCAAGCTATGGTTACCTTGTAAATCTTAGTCAGGAGATTAATGATAAAAATGATTTTTGTTTATAAAAGGTAAATAACATGAAATAAATGATACTTGTGATTCAGTAATTGAGGAACAGGTTGAGGTTCCAGAGATGCTCTGTCATCTGAATCTCTGCTTTCCTACTGTCTTCTTCTCCAAACACGCATGGCTTCCTTCAATGGCAAGCTGTATGTTGGTGGATCACCGTTGTCAATGGCTACCATCCGTCCTCTCGGATGAAAAATACTAGGCACGGTTTCTACACGGCTAATCAACTGTCGGATTTCTCGTCTCAGAGAAAAATACCAGGTACAGCTACTGCACGGCTAAACATCTGTCGGTTCCCACTAGTGTTGGAATAGGATCTCTCTATCCTTTTGCACACTGTCACTGCGCCCAACATTCATGAGTTTGAAACTCGTCACAGTCATCCCTTCCCAGATCCTACTCGGAATACTACAGACAAGGTTTAGACTTTCTGGATCCCAAGAATACTGCCATTTAGTTCTAGTCTTTACCACGAAGGTTCTAATATCACGGACTCGGTCCATGGATCAGAGACCCAAGAGATACGCACTCAAGCTGTCGCCCAATGACTACGTTGAGCTCAAATAGAATGGGAGTGGTTATTAGGCACGCGTTCATAGAATTGAGAATAATGATAAGTGTCACGGATCATCATATTCTCTATATTGAAGTACGAGTGAGTATCTTAGAATAGAATCAAGCGTGATTGAATAGAAAACAGTAGTAATTGCATTAATCCATTGAAACACAGGAGAGCTCCTCACCCCCACCTATGGGGTTTAGAGACTCATGCCGTAGAAGATACAATATGAAGTGTAGAATGTCATGAGTTGCTAAATAAATCTCTAAAAGTAGTTTTTATACTAAACTAGTAACTTAAGTTTGCAGAAAATGAGTAACTAGGTGTAGATAGTGCAGAATTCTACTTCCGGGGCCTACTTGGTGAGTGTTTGAGCTGATCTTTCAAGCTTCCACGTGCATATGCCTCAAATTGGAGTTAAACACCACCCTGGGTGCCAAAATGGGCGTTTAACACCAAGAAGTGTGCCAGTTTTGCCATTTTACGCCAGAAAATGGTCTCTGGCTAGCATTTAACGCCAGTTTGGGCTATCAAATCTCAGACAAAGTATGGACTATTATATATTACTGAAAAGCCCAAGATGTCTACTTTTTAACTCAATTGAAAGCGCGCTAATTGGGTCTCTGTAGCTCCATAAAATCCACTTCGAGTGCAGGAGGGTCAGAATCCAACAGCATATGCAGTCCTTTCTCAGCCTCTGAATCAGATTTTTGCTCAGATCCCTTAATTTCAGCCAGAAAATACCTGAAATTATAGAAAAATACACAAACTCATAGTAAAGTCCATAAATGTAATTTTTGCATAAAAACTAGTAAAAATATAATAAAAATTAGCTAAAATATACTAAAAACTACCTAAAAGCAATGCCAAAAAGCGTATAAATTATCCGCTCATAAGTTAGTCATGGGTTTCATTAATTCTTGCATGTTGTGATGTTTCCTACTCTTGCACTCTAGGTATTTGTTAAAATACTTTCACTAGTTTTTGGGTAGTTTTCTTGACTCTTGGCTAAGCTAAGGGAATTGAGTGATCTTGAGTCATTGGGTCTCATTGAATTGGAGATTTGAGAACCCTTGGTGGTCAGTTTGATAACCATTGCTACTTGCCTACTACTAAGTCAATTAGTAGATAGGTTAGGACTTATGGATTGATGTTGATCAAGCCATTTGACATGCTTCAAGTATAGAAGTAAACTTAATGAGCTTGGTTCCTCATAATTATCAATATTTGATTTGTTGACAAGGATGGTGATCTCAATTACCTATGTCTAGCTAAGAGTTCTTTCCATTTCTTTTATTAGTTCTTGTTATTTTACTTTCTTGTCATTTATACTTTCTTGTCAATTTACCAAATCAAACCCCCCTTGTTTTTCATAGCCAATAACTGACCACTTCATTGTAATTCCTTGTGAGACGACTCGGAGTCTAAATACTTCGATTAATTTTCATTGGGGTTTGTACTTGTGACAAAACCAAAATTTTTGATAGGGAGGATTGTTTGTTGGTGTAGAGCAATACTTGCAACGAGAATTAACTTTGAGAAATTTTATACCATCAAAGAAGTCACTTATCAACCCTCACCGGATGTGTATCCGCTCTAGGCACTCAAGTGTATGGGGTTGATTCACTCAATTCTCCCCTAATCATGCTTTCCAAGATTTGTTTTTCATCTAACAATCAACAATTATTTCATGCATGCATACAAATATCATGAGGACTTTCCCATAGGTTGTAATGGGGCTAGGGTCAAGGTAAGGATGCATATGGTCAAGTGGACTAGAATTTGAATCTTTGATTAACTTAAACTTCCTACCTAACTTATGACAACCTATACAATTCTAAACAAACCTAACTACCCATTCTTCACTTTTTCACACACACTCATGCATTCTCTTTTGATCACCACACATATGTATTGATTTTTTTTTATTGACACCTTGAACTTTGGGGCATTTTGTCCCCTTCTTATTGCAATTGTTTTTCTTTCTTTTCTATTTTTTTCTTATATATATATATATATATATATATATATATATTCTTTTTATTTTTCTCATTTTTTTCAAACTAAAATATATACAAGAACATCAATGCATATGGTTTCACATTTGACTAATACATGAGTATGTACCCAATTCCCAAGATTTTTCAACACAAATACAAAATATACTTTCATCTCTACCCAATATTCCCAACTTCCCCAAAATCAAATGATGAACACTCTCACTAGCCTAAGCTAATCAAAGATCCAAACAAGGGACATTTATTATTTTTCACTTAGGCTTGTAATGAGCTAAAATTAAGAACAAATGGGTTAAGCATAGGCTCAAAATTGGCTAACAATGGAAGATAAAAGGTAAGGCCCTTTAGGTAAGTGAGCTAATTGAAACAATGGCCTCAATCATGTAATTGTATGTATACATGGAATAATGGACATATAGACTCAAACAAATCAAAGATCACAATCATAGAAAGAGAATAATGCACACAAGAATGAAAATAAGTGGCTATATGATGTAACCACACAATTAGGCTCAAATCTCACATGCTTGTGTTCTTAGCTCAAAAACATGATCCATAAAATATATAATTCAAGCAAGTTCTAAAAAATATTTTTTTTCAATCAATTGGGGTGCCCTATATAGATAAAATCCTTGGAAAATATCATGATTTTGACTAAGCTTAATATATACATATGCAATGCAAGAAAATGCAACTAAAAATCCTAAAATGAAATGCAAAAGTGTTGGGATTAGAAACTTGTGA
>NC_029793.2:109283945-109340430 GCF_000816755.2 Arachis ipaensis | reverse complement strand
AAGACTTCAAGACTTCCCCACACTTAAAAGTTTGCACCGTCCTCGGTGCACTACATGAGCAAGGGGGTACGGCGACTTTCCGAGTTACCACCTTCATCTGGTAGGTCAACCGGTTGCTGCGTGTTCTTCTTCCCGCTTCCATTTTTGCTTATGGTGCATCAATCATGAAAAACAAAATAAACACCGTAAAATGAGAAAATACAAAAGCAAGGAAGCGTGAATTATTGGAATGAGGTAAATCACTAGAATTGAGTGAGTGAATTGGTGTGACATTGATGAAAAATAGGTGTGTGGGTTCTAAAATTGCGCGCGATTTAGAACGCACACATACTAGTATAAAAACTTATGTCGCAATTACACAAAAGAAAACATGCACTTCACTCATTCTAGTGTGCTTGAGATACTCTAAACTTGTAGGCTAAGACAACCAAACAAAGTAGTGAAGAAGCATAAAAGCATTCAAGCAGAAATCAAGCAATTGTGAAATTGGATAATGAATGGGTATTGATTGATGTATAAGTGAAATTAGTGAACAAAATGGTATATGAAACTTACACAACAATCAATGACACATATTGAAGTTGTTGCAACACCTAAGTGACATAGAGGTGGAACACATGGATGCTATAGAACTTAGGAAAAAGAAGATAGAAGTGAAAATCAATCACATAGCAAGCAATCTCATACACGGTTCTGGAATAGCGATGGGGACAGTAACGTTCTCACCGACTAGCATTATCTAATAGTTTAAGTACAGTTGATATAGTTGATGCACAATCAAAATATGGTTTTTTGGGGTGGAATTTGTGGCGGCAACCTATAGGTTTCGTCGTTTTTCTAATTTTTTCCCTAGCAGAATGTGAAAGCCGCCGATTCGTTCTAATCGAGCCTCTCGATCTGTCATTATACCTCTCGAAGTAGAAATAATGACAATTCCCATCCCCCCTAAAATTCTCGGAATTTGTTGATAATTAGAATAGACAGCCAATCCGAAATGTCACAAAATCCTCTGCTCTTCGGGGATGTCCTCAGCGCCGAGGAACCTGTATATAATAAAAACAAATTACTAAAAATATAATCAAATTCGATTTATATTAATATTTCATTTTTTTTTCGAATTTGAATTCATTTGTTTTTCGCGATTCTATGTTTTCAACACTAAACTAATATTGACAACAGTATTGAAAGGTCCATAAAGCTCTACAAAGCTCAAAAATATGTCACTAGGTAGGCTTTCGATCCAAATTCACAACTCTACAATCTCAATGCATGGAATAAGTGATGTGAATAAGGGTAAACCATAAACAAGCACCACCTAAAAAAAAATGCAATGATAATATACAATTGCCTAACAATGGATGATGAATGCCCGCATGGTGGCCAAAACATGCAATCCAAAAGAGTGAAGAAGCTTAAAGGCAATGTAACATGTACTTGGTGTTCACAAATGTTAAACATGAAAAGTTCCAAACCAAGTAACCAAATACAACCTCAACAAAGAAATCCAACAATGACAATTAACAATAATGACGTTAAACTAACATCCTATTAGTAATAAGCAGCAGTAAATAGTAAGCAAGATTAGTAATCCAACACTTATAATGGAAAACGAAAATTAAACTAACTAACTAACTAAAAGAAATGGTTTTATATGGTGTTTGGTAGTGTTGGATGATGTTTGAAGGGTGGAAAGAAAAGAAGAGGAGAGAGAAAAAGGAGAGAAATGAAAAGAAGAGAAGAAAAGAAGATGATTGATGTAGGGCAGGCCACGCGTGCGCGTCAGTGACACGTGCGTGTGGAGTGGCGGAATGGCAGCGATGCGTACGCGTAAGGCACGCGTGCACGTCGATGGGTTATTTCGAGAGCGACGCGTACGCGTGACTTGGCTTGCGCGTTTCGCACAGTGCACGCGCGCTGTTCGCGTGACTCTCGGGAAAATGGCTTGGAGGTGAAAGCATGCAATCCACGTATACATGTGCATGACGCGTCCGTGTGGGTGGTTGAAATTACTTGGGTCACGCGTACACGTGAGGCACGCGTATGCGTGGATTGGTGCCCTGTTTTTCAAAATTTTTCTATGTTTTTGCACCAAACCAAGCATTCCAAAACTCCAAACAGCTACCAAAACATCATAAAACCTTTTTTAACCTATTAGACTCCCAAATAAACTCAAGTAACTAAACGAAACATGAAATTAAACTAGTTTTACCAATATTTACAAATGAAAAAATGAAAAGAGTTTACCATGGTGGGGTGTCTCCCACCTAACACTTTTGTTTATTGTCTTTAAGTTGGACTTATGGGGAGCTCTTCATCAAGGTGACTTGTGCTTGAATCCATCCTTGAACATCCACCAATGCTTGGACTTCTATTGTGCTTCATCATTCAAAGTTAATAACTCCAAGCTTTGATGGAGTTCTTCACAAATCATGGGCTCCAAAGTTGATCCTCATTTTGTAATCCGGGATCTTACACCTTGTTTTCACACCCATCTTGAAGTTGATTACGTTGAGTCCATCTGGGTGGTAAGAAAGACGAATTCTCATGAAGGTACCAAACGATCCTCCTAGTCCCATTCAATTGAGCACTACACCAATCCATGTTCCTCAATTTTGAGCTTCCAACTATAATGAGCCTAGACTTATAGCGCCAACCACTAAACATCCTTCTTTTATGCTTAATTCCACAAAGCGCCCTAAGTTGGCCATCCGTTTCAAGAATACCAAATTCAAGTGGGATAATAAAGCTAAGAGTTAGAAGTTTTACCCACTCAAATGAAGGATTAGATGACAACCTAGGTGGAGGAGTTCCCAACAGTCTTGACAAAGCACACTCCACTCCCGTCCATCCTCTTCTAGAGGCGTCCACCACTTGGCAAGGTTCTTCAAGCTCTACCTCTTGCCAAGCTTCCTCAAGTTCACATTCTTCTTCACCAAATTCTTCTATCTCTTCCTCATCACACAAATCATAAATAGGAGGTTTAGTGAAGTTTACCTCATCATCAATTTCAAGCATATTGGGGAAGGACTCATCAAGATCAAAAGGATCACATGTTGATTCGGAATCATCATAAATAGGAGGGCTTGTTGCTTGGAACACTTCTTCCAATTCTTCACTCAAAATATGTCTTGGAGGTTTCACATCCTCTTCAACATTGCTTTCTAGCCCAATGGAAGAAGGTTCAACAAGATCATCAAGGGGATTGATCAATCTGGACAAAAAATCACTAATGACGGAATCCACTTCTTGATCAACTTCCCTCAACTCTCTATCCACTTCCTTAGCATCACTCTCCTCTTTGACATCCTTTCCAAACTCCATGGAAGATGGCTCTTCAATTTAAGATTCCTCTATGTGCTCAACATATCCTAAACATCCACCCACTACTTCTTCTTGATCAACAATCTCTACCTCCTCCTCTTGTTGTACTTCTTGCTTTGACTCTTCTTCCTCACCTTGGAGTTCCAAATTCACTCCCTCACTAAACCCTTTGGTTGCTTCTCCACATTCAACAATGGGAGTACCTTGATCGCATAGGTTCAGGCGGGATGAGGCCATGTTGCTAACGGCTTCCGCTATGGTAGCGAGCACGGCTTCTATTTTCTTGAACTCTTCTTCGTGATTCATACACCTAGCTAGAAGTTCTTGTTTCTCTCGCATTAGGTCTTCCGATGAAGGTGGTGGTGGAAGAGAGGATTCATTGTTTGAGGGAAGGGTATTATAGTTGGAAGGTAGTTCATATTAGTGAAATTCATGAGGTGGTATGTATGGACTTTGTGGTTCATGGGAGTATTGGTATTGGAATGGTGGTGGCTCTAGATATGGTTCATATGGTGGTTGGTATGGTGGGTATAGGTTAGGGTCATATGGAGGTGGATGGTGGTATGAGGCTTGTGAGTATGGTAGAGGGTTATATTGTGGAGGGGGTTCATATGCATATGATGATTGTGGTTGACAACCACAATGAGGGTTATCACACACATTAGATTGGTATGCATCTTGGAGTGGTTCTTGCTCATAGTACATTGGGGGAGGTTGTTGCCATGGAGGTTGATCAAATGCTTGAGGCTCCTCCCACGTTTGGTTGTTCCTTCCTTGATGCATGTTGCCATTGTAATTTCCATCTCCTACAACATAGTTAGAACCACACTCATAGCCAAAATGATGAGAATTCATAGTTTCAAGAGAAAATAAAAACAAATACTAATAAGAAACAAAGAGAGCAAAATCCTATACTAGCAAAAACTGACAAACAAACCAAGAATCAAGCTATTCACAATATATACAATAGCCAATAACATAGCACCATTGCAATTTCCCAGCAACGGCGCCATTAATTTGATAGCGAGAATTGTCATCGGCCTAGATTTTCTTCTTATAGAAAAGAATTAATTCGTTGTAAGCATAGCTCCAAACCAACAAACAACTCTCGCATCAAATTAAATTTTGGTTTTGTCACAAGTACAAACCCCAATGAAAATTAACCAAAGTATTTAGACTCCAGGTCGTCTCACAAGGAATTGCAATGAAGTGGTCAATTATTGGCTATGAAGGAACAAAGGGGGTTTGATTGGTAAAAGGGCAAGAAATTAAATGGGCAAGAATTTAAATGACAAGAAGAGTAAATCAAGCAAGCAATTAAAGGAAGCAAGTAATAAAGAGAGAGACATTCATGGCAAGAATTGAGAATATAGGCCTTCTATCCTAGTCATGCAATGATTAATTCATCTTATTTAGTCAACTCCAACAGCGGAAGAAGGTATCATGTTATCTTCACATAGGGAGAATGTCAAACAAGACTAATCAATCACATCACAATAATAAACAAGAATTTATCTTATTTTGTCATCTCCAATGTTGGAAGAAGGTGTAAGTTATCTTCCATGAGAGAAAGTCAAAAAAGACTAGTTAATCATAATCCAAATGTCCTAATCAACTCACTAATTGGATTAGCAAGAGATTAGAGTCAATGAAAATAATATTAACTAACAACTCTAGATCACCAACATGAGTTGGGTTTTCATGACTCAAGATTTCTTAATTACTCTTTCCAAGCCAAGAATGCTCAAAATCTACTCTAAAGCCCAACCAAGTATTTTGTCAAACACTTGGTGGGTACAAAAGGAAAGCATGGTAAAAGTGCAAGAATAGTAAATCTACCAACTACCAATTGTAAGAAAAGTAAACCAACAATTCAAATCATCAATAAAAGAACATCAAACATTAAATTTTATTAAATGTAAACAAAATCCAACATGAGCATTCATAAACATAAAAGAGACATAAAAGTAAAATTGACAAGAGAACTAAGAAGAATAGAGTAGTATAAATAAGAAATTGTAAAGGAAACAAGATGAATTCAAGAAATCATGCCTAGATCTAAGATGGAAATATCCTAGGAACCCTAATTCTAGAGAGAAGAGGGAGCTTCTCTCTCTATAAACTACACTACATGATGCTAAGCTACAAACAATTGCTCCCCCTTTGCTCAATATTTAATTCTGCATCAAATACCCTCAGAAACAAGTTGGATTTGGGCCTGGGCAGCTCAGAAATCACCCCAGCGATTTGTCTTTAAGTGAGTCACGTGCCGCGCGTCACGCGTGCGCGTGCTTCACGCGTGCACGTCGATGGCAAAAACCCATATTCACGTGTACGTGTGCTTGACGCGTGCGCATGGCTTGAAAAATCTCCAATGCACGCGTGCGCGTGAATGGCGCATGCGCGTGGGTTAATGTACTCCAAATCCTTATTTCCTCATGCATTCTCCACTTTGTATGCTTTTCTCTTTATTTCTTCCATCCAATACTTGCCTTGTGGACCTGAAATCACTCAATAAACACATCAAGGCATCGAATGGAATTAAAGTGAATTAAAATCACCAATTTAAGGGCCTAAAAAGCATGTTTTTACACTTAAGCACAATTTAAGGGAGAATTACAAAACCATGCTATTTCATTGAATAAATGTGAGAAAATATGATAAAATCCCCTAAAATAAGCACAAGATAAACCACAAAATTGAGGTTTATCACTTTCCTGGGACCTTATTTATTATATATGTGGGCACCTTAACCATACTGAGAACCCCCAGTTCTCATCCCATACAATATTGTTGTTTTTCAGATGCATGTTGAGAAGCACCACTCTGTATTCTGGAGACTCTGATGAAGCGAAGAACTTTTCTTATATATGTATATATACTTATATGCTCTGGCCGGTTTATCTTCGCGAACCGAGTTAGAAGCTTTGTTAATTATATCATTGACACTCTCTTTTTATTATTCATATACATATATCTTACGTTTCTTTGTACGCAAGTTTCCATTTTTGTGAGCGTTACGACTTTTGTTTTAAACTTTCCTTCAAAGGCTCCTAGATATAAAACTTTTTCAACTATATTATATATATTTTTTCATTTTTAGAGGTCGTAATACCTCGCCACCTCAATTTTATGACTTAAGCATAAGATCTGTGTGGTAGGGTATTACATTATGGTATCAGAGCAGTTCGTTCCCGTAGAGCTTGGGGAATGGACTGACTATGCTTCTGAGTATACTCTGTTTGTGTGTACATACTATATTGGATGTCTGCTTCACATATATAGCATAAATATTCATGAGCATTACTTTTGGAGATTCGAAACACTAGACTTTAGATATTAAGACTGATTACTTTAATATTAATTGTTCAGTGTAGACAAGACCAAAATGGCATCTCGTGAACGCGAGTGAGATAATATGGTTGATTCTTGGCTGCTGCTGTGGAAGCTTCTGCTGAAGGAATGAAGTGAACAAACTAAAAATAGTGACAGAGACGGTAATGAACTCGTAGTGGAGAAAACCAAGGACTCAGAACTTGTGTAGCTATATTAAAAGTCAATGGCATTAGTTAGAAAGGTAAAAAGATACAAGAAGATGTTTGGTAGAAGCAAGAGAAGGATTATGTTCGTAGTAGTTGATAATCAGAGTGACGCTACGAAAGCGCGACGATTTTGGTGGCTCTAGAATTGTATCGACGTGAGAATAGAGTTTTAGGATATGAGAGTGTCTTGAGGAATTAGTGTAGGATCGAGGAGTGAAAAGTGTGTGTGATTTAGGCTATAACGGATTGAATCAGACTAAGAGATTGAAAAATTGATTAGTGTTTGAAATAGTTGAGAAGGATTAGAGATCGATTTGGTTTTGATAGGATCCTTGGAGGATAAGGGAGTTTGTAGTCAATAAGAAAGAGTGAGATGAAACTAAGAATGAAATAGACGGGTTTAGCTTAGACGTGAAATGGGAATAGGCTGTTAAATTGATGTTGAAGAATGACAAAATAAATGGTAAGAGGTCGGTTGAATTTGAGGGAGCGTATATGGAGAATTGAGAGCAAATTTTTTAGGACGAAAATTTCTGTTAGAGGGGTAGAATGTAAACCCCAAGTAATTACTGAATAATTAGTTAATAAATTAATTATTGATTAAATAAATCATAAAATGAAATTTTATGATTTAGTGAGGTAGAACTAATTAAAATAAGAATTTTGACACTAATTTTAAAGGATTTGGCCCAAGATTGGGCCGAACGGGCTGAACCAAATGAGCCAGGCCCAAAATGGCCCAAGGCTCATCCCACTTATATATAAATGAAGGGCATCAGCCCTTCTTTCCTCAATTGAGGCTGGAAACATGCTACATGCATTGGAGGAAGGGGGAGAGCATGTGAAATTTCAAAACCCTTAGTGGTGATTCAAATCCTTGTAACTTTTGATCCGGAGCTCCAATCGCCGCACTGTTTGCAGTCACGTGACCAATGCGACGAGCTCTAAAAAGCTAAATCATTGATTAGGTAAGAAAACCACTTCTGTATTCTAGTTCTCTCCTCCCCAAATTTCAAATTCAATGTGTAATCATGTTAGATTTTGCTTGATTTCGGTGTTTAGGTTCGAATTAATTCACGAGTATTGTCGGGTTTAACTCATTGGAGCTGTGGGTCAAGTAAGCACTTTTAATTTCTTTGTGAAATGTTGAATTAGTAAACCCTATGTTGATTATAGTGAATATTATGATGTTAGATTGAAACTGGTTGTGCATTGGAGACAATTTGAGGAATCGAAAATTTGAGGTCATGTTTCGGAGGCCGGGTTTTGTTGGTGAGGTTTTAGAATCTTGGAAACTTGTGGTCTGGGAACACTTAAGGTGTTCTGGGTTTATTGAAAAATCAGCCAAGGTATGATTTTGGTTTTTCGTATATAATATGTACGGTATCGTGAAAACTTAGGCTAGATGACTATAGGATAAGTTGAATATGTGTTTGGAGCATCTTTAATGATTTTAGTTGTCAATGTATGTTAAAATTATGAGGTACGATTGAATTAATGATTCATTGATGTGAATGTGGTTGGTGTTAGTAAAATGGATTAATGAATGATGATTTTGATGCTAATGGATGAGGATTTTGAATGCGAACATATGAATGTTAATAAATTGATAATTGTATTTTTATATTTGAGAATTCGTGGAATGAAGTGGTTCAAATTAAGGCATGGTTGATTGTGATTGAATATAGAGTTGTGTTAGGTATATTTAGAGTCATTTTTAAATGTAGAACTTTGGTTTTGATAAAGGAAAATTGGTGAAATAGAGGTTTAGAAGTCTTTGGTGAGAACTTGGTTTTTCACTGAACTTCGGTGAGTCATAACTCCGCTTTTGGACCCCTAAATTGTTTCAAACTTATTTTTTATAAAAATTAGGTCTGTGAATCTTATGCCGTTCGAAGAACGGATGAAAAATATTTTAAATCGAGAAAGTTATATGCGTTGGAAGTTTGGATTGCAATGTTAAAAATTCTGCAGCATTCAACACTTTTGCCAATCTGCAAATCTTGTGTACACGACCACTGCACGCAACGCGACCAACCTTTTCGGGTTGGGCAAGTCGTGTATGCGAGCAAGGAGCTTGCGAACGCGAGCAGGAAAAAGTTCATCCACTCGTACGTGTGGCCCATGCGTACGCGTGACCCTTGAAATTAGCAAAGTGAGTTATGTTTTAAAATATAATTTTGAACCTCTAAACCTCTGTTTTTACTGTTTCAGATCCTAAGGATTAGTTTTAAGCATAGTGACGAGATTAAGCTATGAAAAGGAAGGTTACTTGGAAGTGGAGAAAGGTTTGGAAGGATAAATTAGGGTTGGGAAAGTGTAGAACAGGTGATGATGTATGATTAATGAATTGAGAATGGTAAGTTTTGACTTGTGATGTGACTGGGTATGGCCGCAATGGTCGAGATGGCAAGGTCTGGGTGCGAAACTTGCGTGTTAACTTGAAAATGTGTTCGGATGGCAAGTTGAGGATGGATGATTCCCTCTCTTGTCCTGATAAGGATGTGGGAAAAGTGGAAAGGCACTCTCTTTCATATTTTTTTTCCCACATTCTTCTCTAGTTGCAAGGTGGTAAGGCACGCTCTTTCGATGTGAAAAGGTACTCTCCTACATATATCCTCCAGGAGAAGGTGGAAAGGCACGCTCCTTCGATGTGGAACGCCACTCTCCTTCGTTTATGATCCTCCTGGAGATGTGCAACCTAGAGACAAATGTATGGGTTAGCTATCAGATGTGTCGGGTTCTGGCGATATAACCGACACGTGAGCTCACTGCCAGTAGGACAGGCATGCATCATGTTGCATTTGTTTGCTTTGTTTGGGTGTGCATACTTGTTTTGGCTTGCCTAACTGATAAATTGTGTATAACTGGTAACTGTGATACTTGCTGTAACTGTTCTTTAAATATGTTTTCCTTGTATTTGCTTGTGTTTGTGATTGTCCTTTTGTTTGAGTACTTTGGTGGTGGACTGATAATAATGATGTTTTATTTTGAAATGGACCAGAGGCCGGGTTGAGTTTATTTGGGCCGAAGGCCGAGCTGGTTTGATTTGGGCCATAGACCATGACTGGTTGGGTCAGTGGAAGAAGATAGAAGTTATCAGAGAAAGTCATCAGAAGCCTAATGGAAAAAAAGGATAGGATGAAGAAAGGCTAGTGAAGTTCATCTCAGAAGAAAGATCTGAAGTAAGGCATGGCAAGATTTTTGCCATTAAAGGAAAGATTTGAAGAAGAGTTTCAAATTTTTCATACCAAGAAAAGAAAGGATCCGCCTCTGTCAGAGAGGAAGATCTCAGTTGTAAAAGTTCACTTCCATTTTTGTTCATCAAAGAAAGCAGGTAGCCGCTGAGCTACACGTAGGAAGAAGCAAAAATGGAAAACAAGGAGCTGTCCTGAGTCAGAAGTTCATCAAGGGTCCGAATCAATTCATGGGTCCAAAGTTAAGATCAAAGGCTCATATTGAAGAAGCTTGATGAAAATGGTTGAGAGAGGTACATGCATGTTGGTTTTTGGTTTTCCCTCTCTCTTCTCATTATCCGAACCGCTGCTGTTTTTGGTTGGAGAAGAAGTTGTTTGGTTGAACTGGTTTCAACCTTGGAAGCTTCCCCTTCTATATTAAGGGTGAACGGCCAAGCATTGAGATCAAAGAGAGAAAGTGAAAGCGCAGAGTTCTCATAGCTACCCAAGCTTATTGAGTTCTTCTCCTTCAATGAGTTTCATTTTAGTTTCTTTTTCTTAGTATTGTCTGTTTGTGCTTCATGGTGAAAAAGGCAAACATGGTGAGGTTTGTAAGAAAAAGCCAGTGAGAGGTAAAAGGCAGTGATCAAGATTAGAGAAAAATCCATAGATGTCTCAGAGTTTCTTTGTACATCTGTCTATTTGTGTTTGATGATCCTGTAAGAATTCCCTTGCAAGTTGGGTTAGCACTATGTGGTTGAAATCTAGGGTTGAGTCCTAGTCAAGTTCAGATTGGGTGTAGAATCTGGATTTGTCCCAGATAGGAATGGGTAGTTTCCAGGGAGAAATTGGTGTTTGTAATGTTCTGATAACATAGGGAAATTCCATCATTATTGTGATGGATACTGGATGTAGGCCACATTGCACCTAGTGGCTGAACCAAGATATATCTGGTTTTAATTCTTCTTCTCTACTCCTTTCTCAGTTTCTAGTTATCAGGAGACAAAAACAAAAGTGTCTCTCAACTCGACAAGAGACAAAAACAGAAATATCTCCTGAAGTTTCTTTAAAAAGGCATAAATCAATATTCAACAAAAAGGGGCTAAGATTCAACCCCCCCTTCTCTTATCCACTGATTACCATCAATTATGTTATGTGAAAGTGAAATCAAGGGTTAGAGTTAAAGGAAACAGAAAGTAAACTGCAGAGTTAGGGTTACACTTTGACATGGGTACCTTAGAAAGTTTTGTCAAATTTAAGGTTCAGTTTATTCCTTTAAGTTTTATAATCTGAGTGCCGGTGTTCTAGCTTTCCCGGGACCTTATTTATTATATATGTGGGCACCTTAACCATACTTAGAACCCCCGGTTCTCATCCCATACAATATTGTTGTTTTTCAAATGCAGGTTGAGAAGCACTACTCTGTATTCTGGAGACTCTAATGAAGTGAAGAACTCTTGCGACTCAAGGGCGTATTTTGTTTATATTTATATTTGTTTATAGATTCTCCACCTTGTATTTTATGTTTGTCCCTCTTAGAGGTTGACTCGGAGAAACAGGTTATCATTTCTCTGCTTTGGGTCATTTTGGGATTCTCTCATATATATTTATATATATATATATATATATACTTATGTGCTCTTGCCAGTTTATCTTCGCAAACTGTGTTAGAAGCTTTGTTAATTATATCTTTGACACTCTCTTTTTATTATTCATATACATATATCTTATGTTTCTTCGTACGCAAGTTTTTGTTTATGTGAGCGTTACGACTTTTGTTTTAAAATTTCCTTCAAAGGCTCCTAGATATAAAATTTTTTCAGCTATATTGTATATATATTTTTATTTTTAGAGGTCGTAATACCTCGCCACCTCAGTTTTATGACTTAAGCATAACACTCTGTGTGGTAGGGTGTTACACACCGGGTTGTACCAAGTAATACCTCAGGGAGTGAGGGTCAATCCCACGAGGATTGATGAATTAAGCAACAATGGTTGAGTGTTTTACTTAGTCAGACAAATAGAAAATGATGTTGAGAGTTTAATAGCATTAAACAGTAAATTCAGAGAATTAGAAAGCACGTAGTAAACATGTTGTGAAGATTATATGAGAGAACAGTTAAGGTTTTGGAGTTCTTTATCTTCTAGAATAACTTTTCTTACCAACTATTTTAATCATGTATGATTCAATTCATGGCAAACTGTAAATGACTAAATCCTAATTTCTTAGCAA
Source organism: Arachis ipaensis (assembly GCF_000816755.2). NCBI lineage: Eukaryota > Viridiplantae > Streptophyta > Magnoliopsida > Fabales > Fabaceae > Arachis > Arachis ipaensis. Next base: position 109,328,158 of record NC_029793.2, on the reverse strand, counting down.
TTTAGTGTCCTCTAACCTAATTAACCACTAATTCCTTGGTCACTTAAGTTCAATTCTAGTTTATGTGCCACAAAAACCCTAATTACCTAAATATAAGAGGATTATATGTCACGTATCCTATTAAGTCCAGATAATTAGTGATTTAGGAGAAATTGTTTTCAAGCTGTTGTTCAGGTAAATTGCTTTTCCAAGGTTTACAAGAACTCAAATAGAATAAGGGTTATTCTTTCGATCTACCTAAATCCTTAAGATGAAGAATGAAAACAAATTCTTGATATTGAAATCAAAACAGTAATTAAAATAGAAGAGTAATAGTATCAATCCATACAATAAATAGATCTCCTAACCTTAACAGTTGAAGTTTAGTTGCTCATGCCTTAGAGAGAAAACAAAGATTCAGAAAAACTGTAAACTGTAGAATGAGGTGCGTAAAAGACAAGTTTGCCCGAAGGGCTGAAACTTTTCTCTTTTATATCTAATCCTAATAAATGTAAAATATATTTTCTAAAACTAAATAATATGTTTTTCTATTTGTAATAAAAATAAAAGTTTTAATCAAAATAAATAATAAATCTTCGAAGGCTAATAATTGATCGATGCGGGGACCACTACTGTGCTTTGGACTGGTGCCTAACTTCAGTATATTGAAGTTAGGCGTGGCCTTGGCAGCACGTTCTGGAGAGTAATTGCTTCATCCAGCGCCTAACTTGGAAAATCTCAAGTTAGGCGCCAACATGGTCGTACAGATTGGAGAAGAAGTGTATATTATTATATATCGTTGGAAAGTTCTGAAATTTGGCTTTCTAATGCTGCTAGAATCACTTCAATTGAATCTCTATATCTCAAGTTATGTCCATTAGAGTGCAAGGAGGTCAGATTTGACAACATCATCCACTTTCTACCTCTTCTTCTATAAAACTCTGTCAAATCCATCTGAATGCTACCTGAAATAAATAGAATTGCACAAAACTCAAAGTGGCATTCATAGTGGATAAAAAGTATTTAAATCTTGATTTAACTTAACAATTCAAATATAAATTCATTAGGAAAATATAGGAAAGATGCTCACGCATCACTTTCCAGCTGGTACGGCTGACCTCTAGCATCCCTACTCCACTATGCTCCAGGGAGGCATATATCTATGAGGACCTGGTCCAGTCTTTGATCAGTGTTGACCCTCTGAGTGTAAGAGTGAGGGTCATCTCAAGATGGTGGCAACTGCAGTACATCCCTTACCCTCTCTAGACCAAACTCTATGATCCTCCCTCAAACTATCGTGTGCTAGTTCATTGGGTCAGGGTTCACGCCTTAGAAGGAGTTGACTATGAAGGGTGGTTAGTATATAGGGGATGAATGGGGATAGAAAAGTGGGTAAGGGGTGACAGGGGGAGGGGGCGTTGGGTTAGACAGTCAAAGGGGACGATCAACGGGGAGGGGGGAGGGCAATTAAGCATTGCTAACGGTTAAACCCTTTCTTCAATTTTGAAATCTGCGTTGCTGGTGTTAAACGCTGACCACGGCGCTCAGCGCCACAACATTGCAAAATTTGTTCCATCTGGGGCGTTAAACGTCCTCCATGGCGTTTAACGCCAATACTGGAATTTTTTTTTAAGGGACGAGGGCCTGGCGCTAAATGCCCATGTGGCATTTAGTGCCCTATGATGCATGAACTTCTTGAGATTGGTGCCATCTAGGGCGTTAAACGCCCTGGATGCCATTCTTGGCACTAAACGCCCAGCCTGGTGTTCAGCGCTCAACTTGATGCAACTCCACCTTGATTTGCGTGCTCTTCAGCGCTAAACGCCCATCTTGCCATTTAGTGCTAGGCACCCAAATGGAAATCCCCTCCAGGGTATTTTGCTATATTCTAAACACTTTGCATGACCACAAACATCATAAAACCAAGGAAAACTATGAATAAAAATAAAAGATAAATGAAAATCAAACTGAAAGAAAAACCAAAGGATACTCAGGGTTCGGTTGCCTCCCAACAAGTGCTTCTTTATCGTCACTAGCTTGACAGTCAGCTCTGCTAAAGAGAGGGGTGGTCGTAGGGCATTAGCTCACCTCTCACTATAAATCTTTTTCCTGTGCTTTCATGGATTAACTCTATATGCTCAAGAGAGAGGATCATGTTCACTATATTAGGTAAGATTGGACTTTTAGTAAATACCACCTTCATTTCTGGTGAGAAATCATCAGCGGGGATCTTCTTGTTCCTCCAACCCTTGGGTACCTTCTTCTTGGGACCTTCCTCCTTGGTGGACGATTCACACCCAACACCAAATTTAGGTTTGATGTCAGGAAAAATTGTATTAGTTCCCACCAAAGGAAGTTTGAGTTGTGAACTCTTCTTTACTTAAGTCAGGGATACTTGAGGACATGGGTTAGTGAGCTCACTCTTCATGCAAGTGCCTCCTTCACTAGAGTGAGTAAGGGTCTAAAAACCTTAAATACCAAATATTCCTCATGTATCCTCAGAATCAATTCACCTTTTTCCACATCAATTAGAGTTTTTCCAGTGGTCAGGAATGGTCTTCCTATGATTATAGAGTCGTTTTCATCCTCGCCCATGTCAAGGATCACAAAATCTGCAGGGAGGAAAATTCTCCAACCTTAACCAAGACATTCTCCACTATTCTATGTTCATGTTTTAGAGATTTGTTTGCCATTTGTAACGCTATCCTTGTAGGTTGAGCCTCTTGGATTTGTAGCTTCTTCATCACAGACAAGGGCATTAGATTGATACTTGCACCAAGGTCACATAGGACTTTGTCAAAGGTTATGTTCCCAATAGTGCATGGAATCTGTAAGCTCCCTAGATCTGGCATCTTCCTTGACAACTTACTCTGAATTATTGCACTACATTCCTTGGTCAGGACCACTGTTTTAACTCGCTTTAAGGTATTCTCTTAGAAAGTAAGCTCTTCATGAACTTAACATAGAGAGGCATTCGCTCTGGAACCTCAGCGAAAGGAATATTGATTTGCAACTTTCTAAAAACTTCCAAGAACTTGAGAATTTCTCGTCCTTGGTCTCCTTTTGGAGCTTCTGAAGATATGACATCTTTGACTTGTGCTCAGGTGCCTTGGGTGGGGCTTGTGCTATGGTACCCTCAGTCTTTTCTGGAGCTTCTGTTTCCTCTGATCCCTTGGAAACTTGTACTTTTCCCACTTTCACTGGTTCACTTACCAATGTGATTGCGTTGCACTCTTTTCTTGGATTAGGCATTGCGTCACTAGGAAGAGTGTTAGGAGGCCTCTCAGGTATTTGCTTGCTCAACTGGCCTACTTGTATCTCCAAGTTTCGAAGTGAAGCTCTGGTCTCCTGCATGAAACTATGAGTATTCTTGGAGAGTTTTGCAACTATAGAGGCCAAGTCAGAATTATTCTAGGGCTGAGAGGGCACTTGTTGTTGCTGAGAAGCTTGAAACTGACGGTTGTTGAAATTATTCTGATTAAAGCTGCCCTGAGAATTGTTAAAGTTTGCTTGCCTCTAAGATTGGTCTCTCCACCCAAAGTTGGGGTGATTCCTCTATCCCTGATTAAATGTCTTAGAATAAGGATCATTATTGCGATTTCTGGAGGAGTTGCTGATGAGCGGATAATTTATACCCTTTTTGGCATTGTTTTTACATAGTTTTTAGTATATTTTATTTACTTTTTATTATATTTTCATTAGTTTTTATGGAAAAATCACATTTCTAGACTTTACTATGAGTTTTTGTGTTTTTCTATAATTTCAGGTATTTTCTAGCTGAAATTGAGGGACGTGAGCAAAAATCTTATTCAGAGGCTGAGAAAGGACTGCAGATGTTGTTGAATTCTGATCATCCTGCACTCAAAGTAGATTTTATGGAGCTTCAGAAGCCCAATTGGTGCGTTCTCAATTACGTTGAAAAGTAGATATCTTGGGCTTTCCTGCAATATATAATAGTCTATACTTTGCCCGAGATTTGATGGCTCAAACTGGCGTTAAAAGCCAGCCAAAAACTTTCTGGCGTAAAACGCCAGAACTGGCATAATTCTTCGCATTAAACGCCCATTTTGGCACACAGGGTGGCGTTTAACACCAACTTGAGGCATATGCACGTGTAAGATTGAAAGCTCAGCCCAAACACTCACCAAGTGGGTCCCAAAAGTGGATTTCTGCACTATCTGCACTTAGTTACTCAATTTCTGTAAACCTAAGTTACTAGTCTAGTATAAAAACTACTTTTAGAGATTCATTTTGCAACTCATGACATTTTACACTTCATATTGTATCTTCTACGGCATGAGTCTCTAAACCCCATAGGTGGGGGTGAGGAACTCTGCTGTGTTTCAATGGATTAATGCAATTACTACTGTTTTCTATTCAATCACGCTTGATTCTATTCTAAGATACTCACTCGTACTTTAATATAGAGAGTGTGGCCTGGTGATCCGTGACACTCATCACTATTCTCAATTCTATGAACGCGTGCCTGATAACCACTCCCGTTCTATCTGAGCTCAACATAGTCATTAGGTGACAGCTTGAGTGCGTATCTCTTGGGTCTCTGATTCACGGACCGAGTCCGTGAGATCAGAACCTTCGTGGTATAGGCTAGAACCATTGGCAGCATTCCTGGGATCCGGAAAGTCTAAACCTTGTCTGTGGTATTCCGAGTAGGATCTGGGAAGGGATGACTGTGACGAGCTTTAAACCTGTGAATGTTGGGGGCAGTGACAGTGTGCAAACAGATAGAGAGATCCTATTCCGACGCTAGTGGAAACCGACAGATGATTAGCTGTGCGGTAGCTGTACATGGTATTTTTCATCCGAGAAGAAAAATTCGACAGTTGATTAGCCGTGCAAAGATCATACCTGTTATTTTTCATCCGAGAGGATCATAAAGCTTGCCATTGAGGGAAGCCATGCGTGTTTGGAGAAGAAGACAGTAAGAAAGCAGAGATTCAGACGACGGAGCATCTCCGGAACCTCAACCTGTTCCTCATTACTGAATCACAAGTACCATTTATTTCATGTTATTTACTTTTCATAAACAAAACCCTTTTTTATCATTAATCTCCTGACTAAGATTTACAAGGTAACCATAGCTTGCTTCAATCTGGCAATCTCCGTGAGATCGACCCTTACTCACGTAAGGTATTACTTGGACGACCTAGTGCACTTGCTGGTTAGTTGTGCGGAGTTGTGAAAAGTGTGATCACAATTTTGTGCACCAAGTTTTTGGCGCCGTTGCCAGGGATTGTTCGAGTTTGGACAATTGACGGTTTATTTTATTGCTTAGATTAGAAAAAATTTATCTTTTTGGTTTAGAGTCACTAAATTTGAGTCTTTTATTATTGTTTTTATTAAAATTTTAAAATCCTTGTTTTCTTTCTTTTAGATTTTTTTCAAAAATTTTCAATAAATAAATAAAAACCAATAAACTGATAATTGAGTCTTCTGTTTGAATTTAATCTCATGTTTTAAGTTTGGTGTCAATTGCATGATTTTATTTTTCTTTCAATTTTTCGAATTATATGTTCTTAGTTCTTTCTTAATCTTCAAGTTGTTCTTGTTTATTTTTCTTGTTTGATCTTTAGTTTTTCTTGTTTTGTGTCTCTCCTTGTTTTTCTTGTGCATTTTTGAATTATTAGTGTCCAAAGTATAAAAAATTTTAAGTTTGGTGTCCTTTGTGTTTTTATTTTCTTAAAAATTTCCAAAATTTGTCCTTGGTGTTCATCTTGATCTTCAAAGTGTTCTTGGTGTTCATCTTGACATTCAAAGTTTTCTTGTTTACTTTCTTTGTTTTGATCTAAAAATTCTAAGTTTGGTGTCATTTTATTATTTTTCTCTTTCCTCATTAAATTAAAAAATTCAAAAAAATTTATTTTCCTTTATTTGCTCATTATTTTCGAATTCCTTAGGTTGACTTAGTCAAAATTTTTAAAATTTGGTAGTTTCTTGTTAGGCAAGTTAAAATTTCAATTTTAAAAATTTATCTTCTTAAATCTTTTTCAAAACAAATTCTTTTTCAAATTTCTTTTTATATTTTTCGAAAATCTTTTATAAAATTTTTCAAAATCTTTTTCTTATTCATAATTTTCGAATTACTTGTCTTATTTTATTATTTTGATTGAAAAATTTTAAGTTTGGTGTTCCCTTGTTAAGAAAGTTTCAATCTTTAAAATTTTAAAATCATATCTTTTTCAAATCTTTTCTTTTATTTATTTATTTTTACAAGTATCTTTAATTTTAAGACATATCTTTTTCAAAACTCACTAACCACTTTCTCTCTCTTCATTTTTTCGAAAATCATATCCAAAATTTTTCAAATCTTTTTTTAATTAATCATTTTAGTAGTTGATGAGCGGATAATTTATACGCTTTTTGACATTGTTTTTAGTATGTTTTTAGTAGGATCTAGTTACTTTTAGGGATGTTTTTATTAGTTTTTATGTTAAATTCACATTTCTGGACTTTACTATGAGTTTGTGTGTTTTTCTGTGATTTTAGGTATTTTCTGGTTGAAATTGAGGGACTTGAGCAAAAATCAGATTCAGAGGTTGAAGAAGGACTGCTGATGCTGTTGGATTCTGACCTCCCTGCACTCAAAGTGGATTTTCTGGAGCTACAGAACTCGAAATGGCGCGCTTCCAATTGCGTTGGAAAGTAGACATCCAGGGATTTCCAGAAATATATAATACTCCATACTTTGCCCAAGTTTAGACGACGCAAACTGGCGTTCAACGCCAGCTCTCTGCCTAATTCTGGCGTCCAGCGCCAGAAACAAGCTGCAAAGTGGAGTTCAACGCCCAAACTGGCACAAAAACTGGCGTTCAACTCCAAGAATGACCTCTACACGTGCAACACTCAAGCTCAGCCCAAGCACACACTAAGTGGGCCCCAGAAGTGGATTTATGCATCAATTACTTACTTCTGTAAACCTTAGTAGCTAGTTTATTATAAATAGAACTTTTTATCATTGTATTCAGAGTCTTGGTTACTCCGGTTCTAGGATAGGATGTAACCATTGACAAGGGTGATGCCTCCAGACGATTAGCCGTGCCGTGACAGGGCATTTGGATCATTTTCCCGAGAGAAGACCGAAAGTAGCCATTGACAATGGTGATGCATTACATAAAGCTAGCCATGGAAAGGAGTAAGACTGATTGGATGAAGACAGCAGGAAAGCAGAGGTTCAGAGGAACGAAAACATCTCTACACGCTTATCTGAAATTCTAACCAATGAATTACGTAAGTATTTCTATCCTTATTTTAGTATTTAATTTCGAAAACCCCATTACTATTTTATATCTGCCTGATTGAGATTTACAAGGTGACTATAGCTTGCTTCATACTAACAATCTCCGTGGGATTCGACCCTTACTCACATAAGGTATTACTTGGACGACCCAGTGCACTTGCTGGTTAGTTGTGCGAAGTTGTGAACCATGGTATTGGCATCATGTTTTTGGCGCCATTGCCAGGGAAAGAAAGAGCAATAAATTTTACATAATCAAGGTGTAATCACAATTTCTGCGCACCAAGTTTTTGGCGCCGTTGCTGGGGATTGTTTGAGTTTGGACAACTAACGGTTCATCCTGTTGCTCAGATTAGGTAATTTTCTTTTTGTTTTGTTTTCAAAAATTTTTCAAAAATCTTTCAAAAATTTTTCTTTTGTTTTCGAAAAAAAAAATAATAATAATAAAAATGTTTTCAAAAATAAATTATTCTATGGCTTCAAAACTTTCAAGAATGAATTCTAGAGTTTCATGGTAACATGTTGAATCCTATCTGGCTGAAAAGCCATACCCAAACTCCTTTGGGATTGGTCTTTAACTAATCACCTCAATGGATGTAAATCCATTCTAAAGCTTGAATGGCTATTAAGCCATGTCTGACCCTTTGATTGGAGCTTTAGACTAAAGAGCACAAGATTCCTGGAATTCATATTAAAGATTTTGAAATCCTTATTTTTTTTCAAATAATTTTCGAAAAAAATACAAAAAAATTAGAAAGTCATAAAAATCAAAAATATTTTTGTGTTTCTTGTTTGAGTCTTGAGTCATGTTATAAGTTTGGTGTCAATTGCATGTGCATCTTGCATTTTTCGAAAAAATCATGCATTCATAGTGTTCTACTTTCTCTCTCTTCATTAAAAATTCAAAAATCAAAAAAATATCTTTCCCTTTTTCTCTCTCAAAATTTTGAAAATTAGATTTGACTTTTTCAAAAATTTTTAAAATCTAGTTGTTTTTATGAGTCAAATCAAATTTTCAAGTTGAAAATCTTATCTTTTTCAAAATCTTTTTCAAAATCAAATCATTTTCAAATTTCTTAGTTATTTTCGAAAATTCCAAAAATATTTTTCAAAAATATTTTTCTTATTTTTATATCAAATTTTCGAAAATAACAATAACAATTAATGTTTTGATTCAAAAATTTCAAGTTTGTTACTTGCTTGTTAAGAAAGACTCAAACTTTAAGTTTTAGAATCATATCTTGTGATTTCTTGTGAATCAAGTTATTAATTGTATTTTTAAAAAAATTCAAATCTTTTTTCAAAAACTAATTTCTATCATATCTTTTCAAAAATATCTTCTTATCTCACCTTTTCCAAAAATTTGATTTCAAAATATCTTTTCTAACTTCCTAACTTCTTATCTTTTCAAAATTTGTTTTAACTAACTAACTAACTTTTTGTTTGTTTCTTATCTTTTTCAAAACTACCTAACTAACTCTCTCTCTCTCTAATTTTCGAAAATATCTCCCCCTTTTTCAAAATTTCTTTTTAATTAACTAATTATTTCAATTTTTAATTCTTAATTTTCGAAAATTACTAACATTTTTCAAAAACTATTTTCGAAAATCACTAACTCTTTTTCAAAAATTATTTTCGAAAATTCTCCTTCTCTCTCATCTCCTTCTATTTATTTATTCATCTACTAATACTTCATCCCACCCAAACTCGAACCCCCTCTTCCATCTGTTTGAATTTCTTCTTCTTCTTTTCTTCTACTCACACTGGGACCTCTATACTGTGGTAAAAAGGATTCCTATTATTATTTTTTTTCTGTTCTCTCTTTTTCATATGAGCAGGAGCAAGGATAAGAACATTCTTGTTGAAGCAGATCCAGAACCTGAAAGGACTCTGAAGAGGAAACTAAGAGAAGCTAAATTACAACAATCCAGAGAGAACCTTTCAGAAATTTTCGAACAGGAAGAAGAGATGGCATCCGAAAATAATAATAATGCAAGGAGAATGCTTGGTGACTTTACTACACCTAATTCCAATTTACATGGAAGAAGCATCTCCATTCCTGCCACTGGAGCAAGCAACTTTGAGCTGAAACCTCAGCTAGTTTCTCTGATGCAGCAGAACTGCAAGTTTCATGGACTTCCATCTGAAGATCCTTTTCAGTTCTTTTAGCAATAGCAAGCCTTTTCCATCATCCACTCAGCAACATACAGAGAATTCTGAGCAGAATCCATCTAGCTTAGCAAACTTAGTCTCTGATCTATCTAAGGCCACTGTGAGTTTCATGAATGAAACAAGATCTTCCATTAGAAATTTGGAAGCACAAGTGGGCCAGCTGAGTAAAAGGATCACTGAAATCCCTCCTAGTACTCTCCCAAGCAATACAGAAGAGAATCCAAAAGGAGAGTGCAAGACCATTGACGTAAGCACCATGACCGAACCTATAAGGGAAGGAGAGGACGTGAATCCCAAGGAGGAAGACCTCCTGGGAGGTCCAGTGATCAATAAGGAGCTTCCCTCTGAGGAACCAAAGGACTCTGAGGCTCATCTAGAGACCATAGAGATTCCATTGAACCTCCTTATGCCATTCATGAGCTCTGATGAGTATTCCTCTTCTAAAGAGAATGAGGATGTCACTGAAGAGCAAACTGCCAAGTTTCTTGGTGCAATCATGAAGCTAAATGCCAAATTATTTGGCATTGATACTTGGGAAGATGAACCTCCCTTGTTCATTAATGAACTAAGTGATCTGGATCAACTGACATTGCCTCAGAAGAGACAGGATCCTGGAAAGTTCATAATACCTTGTACTATAGGCACCATGATCTTTAAGGCTCTGTGTGACCTTGGTTCAGGGATAAACCTCATGCCCCTCTCTGTAATAGAGAAACTGGGAATCTATGGGGTGCAAGCTGCTAAAATCTCATTAGAGATGGCAGATAATTCCAGAAAACAGGCTTATGGACAAGTAGAGGACGTGTTAGTAAAGGTTGAAGGCCTTTACATCCCTGCTGATTTCATAGTCTTAGATACTGGGAAGGAAGAGGATGAATCCATCATCCTAGGAAGACCTTTCCTAGCCACAACAAGAGCTGTGATTGATGTGGACAGAGGAGAATTGATCCTTCAGTTGAATAAGGACAATGATGAGCGGATAATTTATACGCTTTTTGGCATTGTTTTTAGTATGTTTTTAGTAGGATCTAGTTACTTTTAGGGATGTTTTCATAAGTTTTTATGTTAAATTCACATTTCTGGACTTTACTATGAGTTTGTGTGTTTTTCTGTGATTTCAGGTATTTTCTGGCTGAAATTGAGGGACTTGAGCAGAAATCAGATTCAGAGGTTGAAAAAGGACTGCTAATGCTGTTAAATTCTGACCTCCCTGCACTCAAAGTGGATTTTCTGGAGCTACAGTGACGCTCATCATCCTTCTCCCTTATGAACGCGTGCCTGACAAACACTTCTGTTCTACATGAATTAAGCTAGAATGAATATCTCTTAGATCTCTTAATCAGAATCTTCGTGGCGTACGCTAGAATGATGGCGGCATTCAAGAGAATCCGGAAAGTCTAAACCTTGTCTGTGGTATTCCAAGTAGGATTCAATGATTGAATGACTGTGACGAGCTTCAAACTCGCGAGTGCTGGGCGTTAGTGACAAACGCAAAAGGAGGGTGAATCCTATTCCAGCATGATCGAGAACCGACAGATGATTAGCCGTGCTGTGACAAAGCATGTGAGCATATTTTTCACTGAGAGGAGGGGATGTAGCCACTGACAACGGTGATGCCCTTGCATACAGCCAGCCATGGAAAGGAGTGAGACTGATTGGATGAAGATAGCAGGAAAGCAGAGGTTTAGAGGAACGAAAAGCATCTCCATTCGCTTATTTGAAATTCCTACCAATGATTGACATAAGTACCTCTATCCCTATTCTATTATTTAGTATTTGAAAACGTCATTATCAATTTATATCTGCCTAACTGAGATTTGCAAGGTGACCATAGCTTGCTTCATACCAACAATCTCCGTGGGATTCGACCCTTACTCACGTAAGGTATTACTTGGACGACCCAGTGCACTTGCTGGTTAGTTGTATCGAAGTTGTGACAAATTATGAGTGTGTAATCACGATTACGCGCACCAAGTTGCTCACGTTGCCAGGGATTGTTCGAGCCTGGACATCACAATTTCGTTCACCAGACAACCTTGTGTTTACAACTCAAGGATCTCTCTCTGCATCCATGGAGAGAAAGCAGAAAAAGCTTCTCTCAAAGCAGAGTCAAACAAAGCCCCCACAGTCAAACTCTAAGTTTGGTGTTGGGAGGCCACAACCAAACTCTAAGTTTGGTGTTGAACTCCCATATCCAAACTCTAAGTTTGGTGTTGGAGAGTCTCAACAATGCTCTGAACATCTGTGAGGCTCCATGAGAGCCCACTGTCAAACTATTGACATTAAAGAAGCGTTTGTTGGGAGGCAACCCAATTTTTATTTATCTAACTATATTTTTCTTAGTTATATGTCTTTATAGGTTCATGATCATGTGGAGTCACAAAATAAATAAAAAAATTGAAAACGGAATCAAAAACAGCAGAAGAAAAATCACACCCTGGAGGAAGCACCTGTCTGGCGTTCAACGCCAGAACAGAGCATGGTTCTGGCGCTGAACGCCCAAAATTGGCAGTGTCTGGGCATTAAACGCCCAAAATGGGCATCATCTGGGCGCTGAACGCTAGAATTGCACCCTGGAGAGGAGCTGGCACTGAACGCCCAGAACAAGCATGGTTCTGGCGTTCAACGCCAGAAATGGGCAACAAATGGACGTTGAACGCCCAAAATGGGCACCAACCTGGCGCTGAATGCCCAGAGTTGTGTACAAGGGCATTCTACATGCCTAATTTGGTGCAAGGTTGTAAATCCTTGAACACCTCAAGATCTGTGGACCCCACAGGATCATCTCAGGATCTGTGGACCCCACAGGATCACCTTAGGATCTGTGGACCCCACAGGATCCCCACCTACCTCCACTCACTTCTGCTCATTGCTCTTTCACACAATCCCATAAACACTCTTCCCCAAAACCCTTCACCAATCACCTCAATCTCTCTTCCCCATCACCTCTTCACCACTCACATCCATCCACTCTTCCCCATAAACCTACCTCATAAACTCCACCTACCTTCAAAATTCAAAATCAATTTTCCACCCAAACCCACCCTAAATGGCCGAACCTTTAACCCCCTCCCTTTCCTATATATAACCCTCCATTCTTCCTCATTTTCACAGAACACAACCCTCTCTTTTCTTCTTGGCAGAAACACAACCCCTTCTCCCTCTCCTCCATTTCTTCTTCTTCTTCATCTATTATTTCTTCTCTTGCTCGAGGGTGAGCAAAATTCTAAGTTTGGTGTGGTAAAAGCATAAGCTTTTTGTTTTTCCATTACCATTGATGGCACCTAAGACCGGAGAATCCTCTAGAAAAGGAAATTGAACAGTGCATATGTCTTTTGAAGTTGTTGTTTAAGAATGTTAAATATGTTGGCTCTTGAAAGAATAATGACTAGGAGATATGTTATTTGATAATCTGAAAAATCGTAAAAATGATTCTTGAAGCAAGAAAAAGCAGCAAAGAACAAAGCTTGCAGAAAAAAAAATAGGTNNTTTTCATTAGTTTTTATGTTAAATTCACATTCCTGGACTTTACTATGAGTTTGTGTATTTTTCTGTGATTTCAGGTATTTTCTGGCTGAAATCGAGGGACTTGAGCAGAAATCAGATTCAGAGGTTGAAGAAGGACTGCTGATGCTGTTGGATTCTGATCTCCCTGCACTCAAAGTGGATTTTCTGGAGCTACAGAACTCGAAATGGTGCGCTTCCAATTGCGTTGGAAAGTAGACATCCAGGTATTTCCAGAAATATATAATACTCCATACTTTGCCCAAGTTTAGACGACGCAAACTGGCATTCAACGCCAGCTCTCTGCCCAATTCTGGCGTCCAGCGCCAGAAACAAGCTGCAAAGTGGAGTTCAACGCCCAAACTGGCACAAAAGCTGGTGTTCAACTCCAAGAATGACCTCTACACGTGCAACACTCAAGCTCAGCCCAAGCACACACCAAGTGGGCCCCGGAAGTGGATTTATGCATCAATTACTTACTTCTGTAAACCCTAGTAGCTAGTTTATTATAAATAGAACTTTTTATCATTGTATTCAGAGTCTTGGTTACTCCGGTTCCCCTCTGGGGCCGAGACCAATGAACTCCATTATCACTTATGTATTTTCAACGGTAGAGTTTCTGCACTCAATAGATTAAGGTGTGGAGCTCTGCTGTTCCTCAAAGATTAATGCAGAGTACTACTGTTTTCTATTCAATTCATCTTATTTCCCTTCCAAGATATTCATTTGTACTTCAATCTGAATGTGATGAACGTGACAATCATCATCATTCCCTATGAACGCGTGCCTGACAACCACTTCCGTTCTACATTAGATTGAATGAGTATCTCTTAGATCTCTTAATCGGAATCTTCGTGGTGTAAGCTAGAATGATGGCGGCATTCAAGAGAATCCGGAAAGTCTAAACCTTGTCTGTGGTATTCCGAATAGGATTCAATGATTGAATGACTGTGACGAGCTTCAAACTTGCGATTGGTAGGCGTAGTGACAGACGCAAAAGGATAGTAAATCCTATTCCAGCATGGTCGAGAACCGACAGATGAATAGCCGTGCCGTGACAGGGTGCGTTGACCATTTTCACTGAGAGGATAGGATGTAACCATTGACAAGGGTGATGCCTCCAGACGATTAGCCGTGCCGTGACAGGGCATTTGGATCATTTTCCCGAGAGAAGACCGAAAGTAGCCATTGACAATGGTGATGCATTACATAAAGCCAGCCATGGAAAGGAGTAAGACTGATTGGATGAAGACAGCAGGAAAGCAGAGGTTCCGAGGAACGAAAACATCTCTACACACTTATCTGAAATTCTAACCAATGAATTACATAAGTATTTCTATCCTTATTTTAGTATTTAATTTCGAAAACCCCATTACTATTTTATATCTGCCTGACTGAGATTTACAAGGTGACTATAGCTTGCTTCATACCAACAATCTCCGTGGGATTCGACCCTTACTCACGTAAGGTATTACTTGGACGACCCAGTGCACTTGCTGGTTAGTTGTGCGAAGTTGTGAACCATGGTATTGGCATCATGTTTTTGGCGCCATTGCCAAGGAAAGAAAGAGCAATAAATTTTACATAATCAAGGTGTAATCACAATTTCTGCGCACCAATAGTCGAATTTTTTTTATTTTATTTTTTCTTTTAGTTTTCGAAACTTATATTCTAGTTTCCAATTATTTCATTTTATCCTATTTTAATTTGGTTTATCCTTAATAAAATTAAATAAAAACAAAAATATATTTTATTTGCAATCCACATCATCTCCCTTTCTCCATCATGGACCTAAGTGGAAATGAACAGTCCAGAAGGACTCTAGGGTCATACGCTAACCCCACTACTGCTGCATATGGGAGTAGTATCTGTATACCCCCCATAAGAGCCAGCAATTTTGAGCTAAACCCTCATCTCATTATCATAGTGCAGCAAAATTGCCAGTATTCTGGTCTTCCACAGGAAGAACCTACTGAGTTTTTGGCACAGTTCTTACAAATTACTGACATAGTACGTGATAAAGAAGTAGATCAGGATGTCTACAGATTATTACTGTTTCCATTTGCTGTAAAAGATCAAGCTAAGAGGTGGTTAAATAACCAACCTACAGCAAGCATAAGAACATGGAAACAGTTATCAGACAAATTCCTGAATTAGTATTTTCCTCCAAAAAGGATGACACAGCTAAGGCTAGACATCCAAGGCTTTAAACTAGAGGATAATGAATCTCTTTATAATGCCTGGGAGAGGTACAGAGGGATGCTAAGGAAATGCCCCTCTGAAATATTTTCAGAATGGGTGCAGTTAGACATCTTCTACTACGGGCTTACAGAAAAGGCCCAGATATCTCTAGACCACTCAGCTGGTGGATCTATACACATGAGAAAGACAATTGAAGAGGCTCAAGAACTCATTGATACAGTTGCTAGAAATCAGCATCTGTACTTAAGTAGTGAGTCCTCCCTGAAAGAAGAGGCTAAAGCAGTATCCACTGAACTTAGTCCTCAAGAACAAGTTGTTGAACTCAATCAGTAATTGCTTATTATAACAAAACAGTTAGCAGAATTTAAAGAGATGCTCCAAGACACTAAAAATGCTAACAAGAATATAGAAGCACAATTGAATCAGACAAGACAGTAGCTATCTAAACAGATAACAAAAGAATGCCAAGCTGTTCAATTAAGGAGTAGGAAGACATTGAATATATCAACTCAAGACAGCAGAAAACCAAGAAAGGGACAACTGACAGAGGATAACCAAACCACTACCCAAAATCCCTCTGAGGACAGTAAGAGCCCAGAGAGGAATGATTCTAGCGTTCAAACAGCAGAAAAGGGTGGACAGTTGGCGTTAAACGCCCAAGGGATGGCCAGTTCTGGCGTCCAAACGCCAGAAAGGGTGGCAATCTGGCATTAAACGCCCATGCAGCCCCCAATTCTGGCGTTCAAACGCCACTAAGGGATCAGGCACCTGCAAGTGCTGATAACAACCCCTTTAGGCAGGCTTCTCCAACCACTTCTGTAGGAAATAAACCTGCAGCAATTAAGGTTGAAGAATATAAAGCCAAGATGCCTTATCCTCAGAAACTCTGCCAAGCGGAACAGGATAAACAATTTACCTACTTTGCAGACTACCTCAGGACTCTTGAAATAAAGATTCTATTTGCAGAGGCACTTGAGCAAATACCCTCTTATGCTAAGTTCATGAAAGAGATCTTAAGTCATAAGAAGGATTGGAGAGAAACTGAAAAAGTTTTCCTCACTGAAGAATGTAGTGCAGTCATTCTGAAAAGCTTACTAGAGAACCTTAAAGATCCTGGAAGCTTTATGATACCATGCACATTAGAGGGTGCTTGTACTAAAACAGCTTTATGTGATCTTGGGGCAAGTATCAACCTAATACCTGCATCCACTATCAAAAAGCTTGGTTTGATTGATGAAGTTAAACTAACCCGGATATGCCTTCAACTTGCTGATGGCTCCATTAGGATCCCATCAGGAAAAATTGAGGACATGATTGTCAAGGTTGGGCCATTTGCCTTTCCTACTGACTTTGTAGTGCTGGAAATAGAGGAGCACAAGAGTGCAACTCTCATTCTAGAAAGACCTTTCCTAGCAACTGGACGAACCCTCATTGACGTCCAAAAAGGGGAGATAACCCTGAGAGTCAATGAGGATGAGTTTAAGTTGAATGCTGTCAAAGCTATGCAGCATCCAGACACGCCAAAAGACTGCCTGAGCACTAATATTGTTGACTCCCTGGTGGAAGACGTCAATATGACTGAGAGTCTCGAATCAGAGCTAGAGGACATTTTTAAAGATGTTCAGCCTGATCTGGAGGAACCAGAGAGAACAGAAGAACCTCTAAAAACTCCTCAGGAAGAGGAGAAGCCTCCTAAACCCGAGCTCAAACCACTACCACCATCCCTGAAATATGCATTTCTGGGAGAAGATGACACTTTTCCGGTGATCATAAGCTCTGCCTTAGAGCCACATGAAGAGAAAGCACTAATTCAGGTACTAAGGACACACAAGACAGCTCTTGGGTGGTCCATAAGTGATCTTAAGGGCATTAGCCCAGCCAGATGCATGCACAAGATCCTATTGGAGGATGATGCTAAGCCAGTGGTTCAACCACAGAGGCGGCTGAGTCCAGCCATGAAGGAGGTGGTGCAGAAAGAGGTCACTAAGTTACTAGAGACTGGGATTATTTATCCTATTTCTGATAGCCCCTGGGTGAGCCCTATCTAAGTTGTCCCCAAGAAGGGAGGCATGACAGTGGTTCAGAATGAAAAGAATGAACTGGTTCCTATGAGAACAGTTACAGGGTGGCGTATGTGTATTGACTATAGAAGGCTCAATACAGCCACTAGAAAAGATCATTTTCCTTTACCATTTATTGACCAGATGTTAGAGAGACTAGCAGGTCATGAATACTACTACTTTTTGGATGGATATTCAGGTTACAACCAAATTGCAGTAGATCCTCAGGACCAAGAGAAAACAGCATTCACATGTCCATCTGGAGTATTTGCCTACAGAAGGATGCCATTTGGACTGTGCAATGTACCTGCAACCTTTCAGAGGCGCATGCTCTCTATCTTCTCTGATATGGTAGAGAAATTTCTGGAAGTCTTTATAGATGACTTCTCAGTATTTGGAGACTCATTCAGCTCCTGTCTTGACCATCTAGCACTTGTTCTGAAAAGGTGCCAAGAGACTAACCTGGTTTTAAACTGGGAGAAATGTCACTTTATGGTGACTGAAGGAATTGTCCTTGGGCACAAAATTTCAAACAAGGGAATAGAGGTGGATCAAGCTAAAGTAGAGGTAATTGAAAAATTACCACCAACTACCAATGTTAAGGCAATCAGAAGTTTTCTCGGGGCATGCAGGATTCTATAGGAGGTTTATAAAGGATTTTTCAAAAATTACAAAACCTCTGAGCAACCTGCTAGCTACTGACACACCATTTATCTTTGACACAGAGTGTCTGCAGGCGTTTGAGACTCTGAAAGCTAAGCTGGTCACAGCACCAGTCATTTCTGCACCAAACTGGACATTACCATTCGAACTAATGCGTGATGCCAGTGATCATGCCATTGGTGCAGTATTAGAACAAAGGCATAACAAGCTTCTGCATGTCATTTATTATGCTAGCCTTGTTTTGAATGATGCACAGAAGAATTACACAACCACAGAAAAGGAGTTGCTTACAGTGGTTTATGCCATTGACAAGTTCAGATCTTATTTAGTAGGATCAAAAGTGATTGTGTACACTGACCATGCTGCTCTAAAATATCTCCTCACAAAGCAGAATTCAAAACCCAGACTCATAAGATGGGTGTTGCTTCTACAAGAGTTTGATATAGAAATAAGAGATAGAAAAGGGACAGAGAATCAAGTAGCTGATCACCTGTCCCGGATAGAACCAGTAGCAGGAGCGTCCCTCCCTCCTACTGACATCTCTAAAGCCTTTCCAGATGAGCAACTCTTTACCATTTAGGAAGTACCGTGGTTTGCAGACATTGCAAACTATAAAGTTGTGAGATTCATACCCAAGGAGTACAGTAAGCAGCAAGCAAAAAAATTGGTTTCTGATACAAAGTACTACCTGTGGGATGAACCATATCTCTTTAAGAGGTGTGCAGACGGAGTAATCTGTAGATGTGTGCCTAGAGAAGAGGCACAGAAGATCCTATGGCATTACTGATGAGCGGATATTTTATACGCTTTTTGGGGATAATTTCATATAGTTTAGAGTATGTTTTAGTTAGTTTTTAGTCTATTTCTAGTAGTTTTTAGGAAAAATTCATATTTCTGGACTTTACTATGAGTTGTGTGTTTTTCTGTAATTTCAGGTATTTTTCTGGCTGAAATTGAAGGAGCTGAGCAAAAATTTGATTCAGGCTGAAAAAGGACTGCTGATGCTGTTGGATTCTGACCTCCCTGCACTCAAAGTTGATTTTCTGGAGCTACAGAACTCGAAATGGCATGCTTCCAATTGCGTTGGAAAGTAGACATCCAGGGCTTTCCAGCAATATATAATAGTCTATACTTTTCACAAGAATAAATGACGTAAACCGGCGTTCAACGCCAGTCCTTTGCCCAATTCTGGCGTCCAGCGCCAGAAAAGGATCAAAAGCTGGAGTTGAACGCCCAAACTGGCATAAAAACTGGCGTTCAACTCCACAAATGGCCTATGCACGTGAATTGCTTAAGTCTCAGCCCCAGCACACACCAAGTGGGCCCTAGAAGTGGATCTCTGCATCATCCATCATAGTTTATCCAATTTTTGTAAACCTAGGCTACTAGTTTAGTATTTAAACAACTTTTAGAGACTTATTTTGTATCTCATGACATTTCAGATCTAAACCTTGTATTCTCTGACGGCATGAGTCCTTTCACTGGGAGGACGGAAGGTAGCCATTGACAACGGTGATCCACCAACACACAGCTTGCCATAGGGGGGCGTGCGTGCGTGAATCAGAAGACAGAGGAAAGCAGAGATTCAGAAGACAAAGCATCTCCAAAGCCCCAACATATTCCCCATTACTGCACAACAAGTAATCAGTGTATCACCATATGGTTATGTGGAGCTTCAAGATATTGATTCTGATAAGAAGTTCATTGTCAATGGACAGAGAATCAAGCATTATCTTGAAGGCAACATTGAGCAAGAATGCTCAAGGCTGAAGCTAGATTAAAAGCTCAGCAAGGTCCAGCTAAGGACATTAAAGAAGCGCTTGTTGGGAGGCAACCCAATTTTTATTTACTTTCACGATTTTTCATGTTTTGTTAGGTTCATGATCATGTGGAGTCACAAAACAAATATTAAAAATTGAAAACGGAATCAAAAACAGCAGAAGAAAAATCACACCCTGGAGGAAGCACCTGTCTGGCGTTCAACGCCAGAACAGAGCATGGTTCTGGCGCTGAACGCCCAAAATGGGCAACATCCTGGCGCTGAACGCCCTGACCAAGCATGGTTCTGGCGTTCAATGCCAGAAATGGCTAGTAAATGGGCGTTGAACGCCCAAAATGGGCACCAACCTGGCACTGAACGCCCAGAGTTATGTGCAAGGGCATTTTGCATGCCCAAATTGGTGCAGGGATGTAAATGCCTTGACACCTCAAGATCTGTGGACCTCACAGGATCATTTCAAGATCTGTGGACCCCACAGGATCCCCACCTTCCCTCCTCATAATCCTAGTTTTTTTTTCTTTCCACATCTTCTTTTTCATCTTTTCCCTCTTCTTTTGCTCGAGGACGAGCAACATTCTAAGTTTGGTGTGGTAAAACAATTATGTGAAGGATCTATAGCTCAGTGGTAGAACATGTGGCTGCAAATCAAGAGATACTTCAGGGGATGCACTTCCCTCCACATAATTATTGGAAGCAACTGAGGATAGAAATACCAAAAATCACTAGGAATCAAGCCACAAAGGCAAGGAAGAGACATAAAAGAGCTCAAGAACATCATTGGTGCCTCAAGAAGGAAATGCCATCATCACTAAGGTGGACTCGTTCCTTGTTCTTACTTTCTCTATTTTTCGTTTTCTCTATGTTAAGTGCTTATCTATGTTTGTGTCTTCATTACATGATCATTAGTAGTAATTAGTGACTAGTTTGATTTTATCCCCAATTAAGTTATAGTCTATTTTTTCTCATCATCAGCAAACATGAATAAAATAGTAGATCTTTTGAATAAGAGGCAATAAAATTTCGAGTTTTTAATAAGAAAAATTCTAATTAGTAACATGTGGTTGAAGGAGCTGAGCAAAAATCTGATTCAGGCTGAAAAAGGACTGCTGATGCTGTTGGATTCTGACCTCCCTGAACTCAAAGTTGATTTTCTGGAGCTACAGAACTCGAAATGGCATGTTTCCAATTGCGTTGGAAAGTAGACATCCAGGGCTTTCCAGCAATATATAATAGTCCATACTTTGCACAAGAATAAACGACGTAAACTGGCGTTCAACGCCAGTCCTTTGCCCAATTCTGGCGTCCAGCGCCAGAAAAGGATCAAAAGCTGGAGTTGAACGCCCAAACTGGCATAAAAACTGGCGTTCAACTCCACAAATGGCCTCTGCACGTGAATTGCTTAAGTCTCAGCCCCAGCACACACCAAGTGGGCCCCAGCACACACTAAGGATTGAATGACTGTGACGAGCTTCAAACTCTTGAAGGCTGGGCGTTAGTGACAGACGCAAAAGGATAGTAAATCCTATTCCAACCGGATCGAGAACCAACCGGTGATTAGCCGTGCTGTGACAGAGCGCGTGAGTGTAGTTTTCACTGGGAGGACGGAAGGTAGCCATTGACAACGGTGATCCACCAACACACAGCTTGCCATAGGGGGGCGTGCGTGCGTGAATCAGAAGACAGAGAAAAGCAGAGATTCAGAAGACAAAGCATCTCCAAAGCCCCAACATATTCCCCATTACTGCACAACAAGTAATCTTTAATTTATGCTCTACTGGTTACTCACAATTCAATTGATAAACATAATTAACTTCCTGACTAAGATTTACAAGATAACCATAGATTGCTTCAAACCAACAATCTCCGTGGGATTCGACCCTTACTCACGTAAGGTATTACTTGGACGACCCAGTGCACTTGCTGGTTAGTGGTACGCGTTGTGAAAAGTGTGACTCACAATTCGTGCACCAATTACCATGGATCACAATATGGAGGACATTTCGGAGGTGAGCGAACAGCCACTAAGGTTCTCCAATGTAGCTTCTACTGGCCTACTCTCTATAAGGACTCCCAAGAGTTTGTACGTAACTGTGACAGTTGCCAGAGAGCTGGTAATCTGCCTCACGGTTATGCCATGCCTCAGCAAGGGATCTTAGAGATTGAGTTGTTTGATATATGGGGTATTGACTTCATGGAGCCTTTCCCACCATCATACTCAAACACTTATATTCTGGTGGCAGTAGACTATGTATCTAAATGGGTAGAGGCAATTGCAACACCCACTAATGATACTAAGACAGTGATGAAGTTCCTCCAGAAGCATATCTTCAGCAGGTTCGGTGTCCCTACGATATTGATTAGTAATGGAGGCACTCATTTCTGCAATAAACAGCTTGACTCTGCTCTGGTCCGATATGGAATTAACCATAAAGTGGCAACTCCATATCATCCACAGATAAATTGGCAAGCTGAAGTCTCAAATAGAGAACTAAAACGAATCCTGGAACGGACTGTAAGTACCCGTAGAAGGGATTGGGCAAGAAGTTTGGATGATGCTCTGTGGGCATACAGAACAGCATTCAAAACTCCTATAGGAACCTCTCCATACCAGCTTGTGTATGGAAAAGCCTATCATTTGCCAGTAGAACTGGAACACAAGGCCTACTGGGCAACTAGGTTCCTAAACCTTGATGCTAAGATAGCTGGAGAGAAAAGATTACTCCAGTTGAATGAGCTGGAGGAGTTCAGACTCAATGCTTTCGAAAATGCTAAAATTTATAAAGAGAAAGCAAAAAGATGGCATGATAAAAGACTGTCATCTAGAGTCTTTGAGACAGGACAGAAGGTCCTGCTGTTTAACTCTAGGCTCAGATTGTTCCCTGGGAAATTGAAATTCAGGTGGAGGGGACCGCATGTGATTACAAGTGTGTCACCATATGGCTATGTAGAGCTTCAAGATATTGATTCTGACAAAAAGTTCATTGTTAATGGACAGAGAATCAAACATTATCTTGAAGGTGATGTTGAGCAAGAATGCTCAAAACTGAGATTAAATTAAAAAGCGCAGTAAAAGTCCAGCTAAAGACAGTAAAGAAGCGCTTACTGGGAGGCAACCCAGCCATTATAAAAAATTAGATGTTTATACCAATTATATAAGTTTATTTAATTTTGTTCCTAATGTTGGCTAATGCATTTCAGTGAATAAGTTAGGAAAATGGAGGTTCAAGACATAAAACAGAGAAATCACAGAGAAAGGGAGCTCATTGGCGTCAAAACACCAGTAAAGAGGCAATTTGGGCGTTAAACGCCAGAATGGATACCATTCTGGGCATTTAACACCAGTAAAGGTATCATTCTGGGTGTTAAATGCCAGAATGGGCAGCATTCTAGGCGTTTAACGCCAGAATTGGCAGCATCCTGGGCGTTCAAAAAAATGCCCAGTAAAGAAGGATTTCTGGCGTTTAACACCAGCCAGGGTACCTGGCTGGGCGTTAAACGCCCAAAATGTTCACCAGATGGGCATTAAATGCCAAAATGGGTATCATTCTACGCGCTTACGCCAGAACAACTAGGGGAGAGGTAATTTCATTTCCAATTCAATTTTTTTCGAATTTTCATGTTTTAATTCAAGATTTTCTGCATCCAAATATTACAAACATTCATTTTTTAATTTCCATTCTCAAAAATTTATAATCTTATAAATTCTTTTTAATTCTTCTTCCATTCTTTTCAATTCTTTTTCAAAACTCATTCATCTTTCCAATTTTTTTTCAATTCTTTTTAATTCATTCATATTATCTTTTATTTCTTAGATGCATAAACAAAAATTCAGATTTAGCTTCCGCATATCTTTTTCATATCTCTTAAATTTTGAAAATAATCTTCTCTTTTTCATATCATGTTTATCTTTTATCAATCATATCTTTCAAATCATATTTCTTTCTAAAAATTCAAACCCATTCCCCCTCACCTTTATTTATACATTCGGCCATCCCTTTTACTCCATCATTCAAATCCTTCTCTCCATCTATTCATCTTCTTTCTTTTTATTTTGCTTGAGGGCAAGCAAATCTCTAAGTTTGGTATGATTTCTGTGATCCCTAAGTTAAAACAAACCAATCTCATGGCACCCAAAGGAAGACAAACCGCTTCAAGAGACAAGAAAGAAAGCAATCCAAAACCACGTTGGATGCATGAGAACTTCTGCACCAAAGAACATGCAGACCATTATTTCAAAATTGTGTGCAGAAGATCAGTGACCCCGGAAGTTAGGTTCAATTTGAAAGAAAATGAATACCCGGAGATCCAAGAGTAGATTCAAAATAGCATGCTCTACAAACTGCTCATAGAACAAGAGAAACAAGGGCGTGAAATACAGGAGCTAAAGCGTCAGAAGTTGTCCCTTGAAGAGTTGGACATCCCACAGATTGAAGGAGCACCTACCCCTCAAAATCAAGGTTGTTGAGTCCCAACTCTGTGATAACTTTTATTATTAGAAACCTATTCTAAGAGTTACATGAGAATTAGTATTAGAGTCATTTATTTTTATGTCTTTAATTTCCTTTCTCTTATTATTATTTGTCTGCTTTTATGTTTATTTTATGTCTTATTTTTATTACATGATCATTAAAGTTTAGAGTCTATGTCTTAAAGCTATGAATGATCCCATGAATCCCTCACCTTTCTTAAATGAAAAATGTTTTTATTTACAAAAGAACAAGAAGTGCATAATTTTGAAAATTATCTTGGAATTAGCTTAATTATTTTGACATGGTGGCAACACTTTTTGTTTTTTGAATGAATTCTTGAACAGTGCATATTTTTTTATAGTAAAGTTTATGAATGTTAAAATTGTTGGCTTTTGAAAGAATAATGAAAAAAGAGAAATGTTATTGATAATATGAAAAAAAAATTGATTCGTGAAGCAAGAAAAAGCAGTGAAAAACAAAGCTTGCAAAAAAAAATGTGGCAAAAAATAAAGGAAAAAGAAAGAAAAAAAAGCAAGCAGAAAAAGCCAGTAACCCTTTAAACTAAAAGGCAAGGGTAAAAAGGATCCAAGGCTTTGAGCATTAATGGATAGGAGGGCCCAAAGGAATAAAATCCTGGCCTAAGCGGCTACATCAAGCTGTCCCTAACCATGTGCTTGTGGCGTGAAGGTGTCAAGCGGAAGGCTTGAGACTGAACGGTTAAAGTCGTGGTCCAAAGCAAAAAGAGTGTGCTTAAGAACTCTGGGCACCTCTAACTAGGAACTCTAGCAAAGCTGAGTCACAATCTAAAAAGATTCACCCAGTTATGTGTCTGTGGCATTTATGTATCCGGTGGTAATACTGAAAAACAAAATGCTTAGGGCCACGGCCAAGACTCATAAAGAAGCTGTGTTCAAGAATCAACATACTGAACTAGGAGAATCAATAACACTAACTGAATTCTGAGTTCTTATGGATGCCAATCATTCTAAACTTCAGAAGATAAAGTGAGATGCCAAAACTATTCAGAAACAAAGAGCTACTAGTCCCGCTCATCTAATTGAAACTAATCTTCATTGATATTTTTGAAACTTATTGTATATTCTCTTCTTTTTATCTTATTTTATTTTTGGTTGCTTGGGGACAAGCAACAATTTAAGTTTGGTGTTGTGATGAGCGGATAATTTATACCTTTTTTGGCATTGTTTTTACAAAGTTTTTAGTATATTTTAGTTATTTTTTATTATATTTTTATTAGTTTTTATGCAAAAATCATATTTCTGGACTTTACTATGAGTTTGTGTATTTTTCTATAATTTCAAATATTTTCTGGCTGAAATTGAGGGACCTGAGCAAAAATCTGATTCAGAGGCTGAGAAAGGACTGCAGATGCTGTTGCATTCTAACCCTCCTACACTCGAAGTAGATTTTCTGGAGCTAGAGAAGCCCAATTGGCGCGCTCTCAATTGCGTTGGAAAGTAGACATCTTGGGCTTTCTAGAAATATATAATAGTCTATACTTTGCCTGAGATTTGATGGCCCAAACTGGCATTAAAAGCCAGCCAAAAACTTTCTGGTGTAAAGCGCCAGAACTGGCATAATTCTTCGCATTAAACGCCCATTTTGGCACCCAGGGTGGCGTTTAATGCCAACTTGAGGCATATGCACGTGTAAGATTGAAAGCTCAGCCCAAACACTCACCAAGTGGGTCTCAGAAGTGGATTTCTGCACTATCTGCACTTAGTTACTCAATTTCTGTAAACCTAAGTTACTAGTCTAGTATAAAAACTACTTTTAGAGATTCATTTTGCAACTCATGACATTTTAAACTTCATATTGTATCTTCTATGGCATGAGTCTCTAAACCTTATGGATGGGGGTGAGGAGCTCTGCTGGGTTTCAATGGATTAATGCAATTACTACTGTTTTCTATTCAATCACGCTTGATTCTATTCTAAGATACTCACTCGTACTTCAATATAGAGAGTGTGGTGAACCGTGACATTCATCACTATTCTCAATTCTATGAACGCGTGCCTGACAACCACTCCCGTTCTATCTGAGCTCAACATAGTCATTGGGCGACAGATTGAGTGCATATCTCTTGGGTCTTTGATTCACGGACCGAGTCCGTGAGATCAGAACCTTCGTGGTATAGGCTAGAACCATTGGCAGCATTCCTGGGATCCAAAAAGTCTAAACCTTGTCTGTGGTATTCCGAGTAGGATCTGAGAAGGGATGACTGTGACGAGCTTCAAACCTGCGAATGTTGGGCACAGTGACAGTGTGCAAAAGGATAGAGAGATCCTATTCCGACGCTAGCGGGAACCGACAGATGATTAGCCGTGCGGTAGTTGTACATGGTATTTTTCATCCGAGATGAGAAATCCCATAGTTGATTAGCTGTGCAGAGATCGTACCTGGTATTTTTCATCCGAGAGGATCATAAAGCTTGCCATTGAAGAAAGCCATGCGTGTTTGGAGAAGAAGACAGCAGGAAAGTAGAGATTCAGATGACAGAGCATCTCCAGAACCTCAACCTGTTCCTCATTACTGAATCACAAGTACCATTTATTTCATGTTATTTACTTTTCATAAACAAAACCCTTTTTATCATTAATCTCCTTACTAAGATTTACAAGGTAACCATAGTTTGCTTCAAGCCGGCAATCTCCGTGGGATCGACCCTTACTCACGTAAGGTATTACTTGGACGACCCAGTGCACTTGCTGGTTAGTTGTGCGAAGTTGTGAAAAGTGTGATCACAATTTCGTGCACCAGTTGCCCATGAAATTAACTTCCTCGGGAGTAAACTAGCCATAGTCATAAGTCTCACCTTGAGGGAAGCCACCACTCATATCATAAGAAGTGTCTTGAGTACTGACGGCTGAGGCTTACGTTCCACTCAAGTGTTGTGTAATAGCATTAATTTGCTGAGACATAGCCTTGTTTTGGGGAAGAATAGCATCCAATTTATCCAACTCCATGACTCCCTTCTTTACTGAGGTCCTTTTAGAGGAGTATAGATATTGGTTGTCAGCAACAATCTCAATCAGCTCCATAGCCTCATCAGGGGTCTTCTTCATGTGGAGTGATCCTCCTGTAGAATTATCCAGGAACATCCTGGTAGTCTCAGAGACTCTATCATAGAATATCTGCAACTGTATCCAGTCTGAGAAAATATCAGGAAGACACTTATTGAGTATCAACTTATACCTTTTGCAGGCTTCATAAAGAGACTCACCCTCTCTTTGCCTGAAGGTCTAAACATCCGTCCTTAGCTTAATTAGTTTTTGAGGAGGAAATAACTTGGTCAGAAACTTGCTGACCACCTTATCCTAAGTGTCCAAGCTCTCTTTGGACCGAATATCAAGTCACTACTTTGCTTTATCCCTCACAGCAAATGGGAAGAGAAGTAACTTGTAGACATTAGGATTCACTCCACTAGTCTTCACCGTATCACAGATTTGCAGGAAATTAGAAATAAACAAGTTGGGATCTTCCTGTGGGAGTCCGTGAAACTGGAAATTTTGTTGCACCAGAGAAATTAACTAAGGCTTCAGCTCAAAGTTGTTTGCAGCAATAGGGGGTACAACAATGCTATTCCCTATGAAGCATGGACACTTCGCTGAGTTGTCATGTCTGCGTGTCAGACACATTTTAGACATGACACTCACCAACACTCGCCCTACACATGTGTTTGCTGTGTCCAACCATGTCTTAATAAAAAAATAAAAACTTATTCTCCAAACACGCTTGGACACACCTAAATACCATCACATGTCAGTGTGTCCAATCTTATTCTTAACATATGTTCTTGAAATGAATTTAGATATAGTACATATTATTATTTATTAAAACAAAAAATATTTTAAATACTTGATATAATTAAAATAAGACATTAAAAATAATTTAAAAAATTAACTTATATTTTAATATCAATAAAATATCAACATATGATTACGATTATTCCAAAAAATACTTTACATTTTATATGTATAAGTGTCCTCGTGTCTTATAAGATTTTAAAATTCATGTGTCGGCATGTCCCGTGTCGTGTCGTGTCGTGTCCCGTATTTGTGTCAATGTCCGTACATCATAGCTATTCCCATTGAAATATGGGCTAGGAGCAGTATAAGAGCCAAGTGTTCTCCTCGGTTGTGCAGGCATATTAGGAGGATTAACAACATTGGCATTGACTGCATTGTTGTTGTTATTGTTGAGCTCCATAGTGGACTCTTCAACTTTCTTATCAAAATTATCCCTGAGATTCTCACCGCTTTATAACCTCTTGCTTGTTGTAAACACCGCCTCAAGGTCCTCTCAATTTCAGGATCAAATTCTAAAAGAGGTTCTTTGTTCCTATTCCTACTCATAAACAACCAAAAATAAAGAAAAGGTGGAAATCTCTACGTCAGAGTGCAAAGAATTTCCAGCGAGGTATCTCGTGTAAAAGAATTAGAATAAAATAAATTGAACAATTAACACAAAAAATTTCAAAAATCAACTAAGAAAATAAACACAAAAATAACTGAAAAAAATTACTTAGGAAAAATAAAATAAAATCACAAAAGGAGACACCAAACTTAATTTCACAAATTAAGGAAAAA
Organism: Arachis ipaensis; assembly: GCF_000816755.2. Classification (NCBI taxonomy): domain Eukaryota; kingdom Viridiplantae; phylum Streptophyta; class Magnoliopsida; order Fabales; family Fabaceae; genus Arachis; species Arachis ipaensis. Next base: position 109,299,467 of record NC_029793.2, on the reverse strand, counting down.
TTTTAACTAAAATAAAACTAAATTTTTGAAAATTTAAAAAACAAAAATAAATAAAAACGAAAAACTAAGAATGCCTAATCTAAGAAATCAGACAACGGTTAGTTGTCAATCATAGTCGATACTCGGCAACGGCACCAAAAATTTGGTCACAGATTTTGAAGTCCACAAACTAACCAGTAAATGCACTGGGTCGTACCAAATAATACCTAAAGTGAGTGAGAGTCGATCCCACGAAGATTGATGGACTAAGCAACAATAGTCGAATGAATCATTTAGTCAGGCAAGCAGAAAGTAGTGTTTTGAGGGTTGTAAATCGCATCAAATAGTACTTCAGAGAGTAAGAAAGCAAACAGTAGAATTGGTGTGAAATATATGTGAGAAAATAGTTAAGGTTTTGGAGTTATTTATTCGTCTGGATTAAGTTTTCTTACTGTTCATACCCTGGGTCGAGCTATCCGACCCGAGTTGATTGACGACAAGTCGGCTGACCTCTTCAGGTCAGGACTATCCGACCTCTTCTCAAAGAGCTCGGCCAAATCCCCAGGAAAGCCTAAAAAGGGCCCAAGCAGAGGAACACGACCCAAATCCAAAGGCAGTCCAAGCCTATAGAGATAAGGGCGGTTCCCTTGAAGATAAGATGACTTCACTCAAAGATAAGATAAGATAACTATCTTATCTCCAGAAAGGTCACTCCTCACCATTATAAATACACTAGAGCACCCAGGTATAACTCATACTCTGATTCTACTAAAAACCTGCTTAATACCCTTGCTAACTTAAGCATCGGAGTCCCTTGCAGGTACCACCACCCTCCGGTGACAAAGGATCAGCAGCATTACCAGTCCAACAAGTTGGATGCGACTGCTCTGGCCACCACCCACAAGCCGGACACGTCATCGCCGATTAGTACAGAAGATCTCGTCCGAGATCGACCTACAGTTTCAGGTAACCCTCAAAACATTGGCACCGTTACCGGGGACCTGGAAGTCATCCCATCATCATGGCGGACAACCTTAACAACGACCACAACTCTGATTTGGAGAACAGAACGCCACATAAGAACGCGGAGGTCACACTAGACGATACTTCTCAACCTAACAAAGACAAGAATTCACCAAACACGGGAGTCATGGAGGCACTTCAGGATCGTCTAAAACAACTCGAAAAAGAGGTCGAGTATCAACGAAAAGCCGAGAGAGACCTACGAAGGGAAGCTAGGTGACGCCGCAAATTAGAAGACAAGCTCCTAAAGCTCGAAGCCGATCTCAAAGCTAAAACTACTCGATCCAGCCACGAAGATAGCTCCCGCAAGGACCAAGACCCATTCACCAAAGAGATGATGAAGGCCAAAATCCCAAAAGACTTCAAATCCCCTGACATGACTCCGTACGACGGCACATCATATCCCAGCCATCATCTCAGTAACTTCAAAAGTAGAACGTATCTCACCAACGCCTCAGATGCAACTCGGTGCAAAGCCTTCCCGACTACCTTGACGAAAATAGCAATTAAATGGTTCGACAATCTGCCCCCCAGGTCCATCTCAAGTTTTAACGACTTAGCCAAAAAATTTCTAGCCAGATTCTCCATCCAGAAGGACAAAACTAAACATGTCCCAAGTCTACTAGGGATCAAGCAAAGAGATCAGAAAAGTCTTCGTAGCTACATGAAAAGATTCAACAAGGCATGTCTGGACAAACAAAGTCTACCAACAGAAGCAGCCATTATGGGTCTCATCAATGGCTTGCAACAGGGACCTTTCAGTCACTCCATATCGAGAAAACATCTCACATCTCTGAATGAAGTGCAAGAACGAGCAGAAAAGTACATCAACATGGAGGAAAACTCCCGATTAGGAGAGACCTCAAAGTTTGGATTCTCCTACTCCTCCCGAGATAAGGATAAAAAGTCCAAGAAAAAAGAAGATCAGCATGGAGAAAAGATAAAAAAATACCACAATTACACCCCTCTTCGGGTGTCTCTTGTAGATGTCTATCGAGAAGTATGCCACACTGAAAAGATACCCCCACCTTGCCCACTCAAAAGCAAGAAAGGAGGAGGAAATCGGATAGAATACTGTGAATACCATCGAATCTATGGATATCCCACCAATGAGTGCTTCGATTTGAAGAATGTCATAGAAAAATTAGTGAGAGAAGGGAGACTAGATCGGGTACCTAGCCAGCAAAACAGATGAGCCAAGAAAAAGAAAAAGGGACGAAGAGGTCGGACGAACTGAACGACCACCTCGTACCCCGAAGAGACATGTCCACATGATACACAGAGGATTTACGGGAGGAGGAATCTCCAAATCATCTCGCAAAAGATATCTGAAAGAATTATATCATGTCGAGGGAGGAGAAGGAGCACCCGACCTCCCCACTATCACCTTCACCAAAGAGGACACAGCTGGCGTCATATCGGGACATGACGATCCCATGGTCATCACTATCATATTGGCCAACGCTAACATCCAGCACACACTGGTGGACCAGGGAAGCTCGGCTGATATACTATTTAAAACTGCCTTTGACAAATTCGGCCTAGAGGAAAAAGAACCCAAAGCATATGCGAACAGCCTATTCGGGCTGGGAGACACTCCAATCCAACCACTTGGATACATCTCACTGCACACAACCTTTGGAAAAGGAAACCGGTCAAGGACACTCAACATAGACTACATCGTGGTCGATGTGACTACAGCCTACAATGCCCTGATAGGTCAAACAACACTGAATCAGCTCGGTGCAGTAGTCTCGACTCCACATCTGTGCATGAAGTTCCCAACCACAGAAGGGATCGCTACGGTAAGAGCAGACCAGAAGACAGCGCGTCGCTGTTACAATGAAAGTCTGAACCTTAGAGGCAAAGGAGAAGAAATCCACACCATTGAACTTGGGAGAGTTCGAGGGCGGGAAGAACTTCGTCCACAACCTGAAAACGAGACAGAAAAAGTCCAAATCGGAGAAACTCCAGATAAAACAACAAATATTGGCACAATCCTAAAAGGAGATGTAAAGGAGTCCCTCATACAGTTCTTAAGAGACAATGTCGACCTCTTTGCATGGAAGGCCGCAGACATGCCGGGCATAGATCCCAAGTTAATGTGCCACAAATTGGCAGTTTACCCAGGATCTCGGCCAGTACAGCAGAGACGTAGAAAGCTCGAACCAGAACGATCCCAAGCTGTGGAAGAACAGGTATAAGCTCTACTAGAGGCAGGATTCATAAGAGAAGTCAAGTACCCACTATGGCTAGCCAACGTCGTCTTGGTGAAAAAATCAAATGGGAAGTGGCGGATGTGCACTGATTACACTGATCTCAACAAAGCTTACCCAAAAGATCCTTATCCACTCCCAAGTATCGATGCTCTGGTGGATACCTCTCCGGATACAAATACCTCCTCCCGATGTACCCATCCGATAAAAAAAAAACCTCATTCTTAACCCCAAAATCAAACTACTGCTACATCGTCATGCCATTCAGACTCAAAAACGCAGGAGCCACTTATCAAAGGTTAATGAATAAAGTCTTCACTGACCATGTCGGAAAAATCATGGAGGTATACGTGGATGACATGTTAATAAAGACACAAAGTGAGGAATCATTACTGTCCGACCTCACCCAAGTATTTGATACCATAAGACGGCATGGCATGCGACTTAACCCTGCAAAATGCATCTTCGCAGTAGAAGCCAGAAAATTCTTGGGTTTTATGCTCACACAAAGAGGAATCGACGCAAATCCGGATAAATGTCGGGCTATACTCGACATGAAGAGTCCGACCTGTGTCAAAGAGGTATAACAACTGAATAGAAGATTGGTAGCCTTGTCCAGATTTCTAGCTGGATCGGCGATAAGATCTCTCCCCTTCTATGCTACTCTAAGGAAGGAAAAGAGGTTTGAATGGACAACGGAGTGCGAACAGGCTTTTCAGGATTTTAAAAGGTTCCTGGGACAACCACCTATTCTAACTCGGCCACGGGAAGGAGAACCACTTATATTGTACCTCGCAGTAGGACATCAGGCAATAGCCTCAGCATTGGTCAGAGAGGACGAAAGTGGACAACAGCCTATATGCTTCATCAACAAAGCACTACAAGGGTCCGAACTGAACTACCAAAAAATAGAAAAATTCGCCTATGCTCTCATACTGACGTCTCAACGACTTCGCCCATATTTCCAAGCCCACACCATCAAGGTTCGGACCAACCAGCCCATAAAAGGCATTCTGCAGAAAACAGACTTAGCAGGAAGAATCTTACAATGGGCAGTCGACTTGTCCGAATTCGACCTTCAATATGAAGCTTGGACAGCCATCAAATCACAGTATCTGGCCGACTTCATTGCAGAGTTTACTGACACCCCGAAAACCCCCACTGAATGGAATCTCTACGCAGATGGTTCCTCGAACAAAACTGGAAGTGACACAGGTGTGATAATAGAAAGCGACCAGGGAACCCAAATCGAACTTTCCCTCAAATTCGGGTTCCCTGCTTCAAACAACCAAGCCGAATATGAGGCATTACTAGCTGGTTTGAAGCTGGCTAAGGAGGTCGGAGCTCAAAAACTTATCATCTTCAGCGACTCATAAGTAGTCACCTCACAAATAGCAGGGAGCTACCAAGCCAAGGACCCCACCATAAAAAAGTACTTGGACAAAACCAAAGAACACCTCAGACAACTCGGGGAGTATGAGGTTCGCCACATACCTCGAGAACAGAATGCTCGCGCTGATGCACTCTCAAAACTAGCCAGTACCAAACCAGGGGGCAACAATAGAAGCCTCATCCAGGAGATACTGCAGAACCCATCTATCTCGGTAGAAGAAAAGGTCCTGGCCATAACAGGTCTAGATCAAGGATGGATGACTCCTATAATTAATTACCTCAAAACAGAAACACTCCCCACAGAAAAGAAGGAGGCAAATAGGTTAAAATGGGAGGCACAATATTACACCATCATAAACAATACTCTATTAAAAGAGGGATTTCAACACCCCTATTGAAATGTGTACCGACTTCTAACACAAAGGAATTTTTAGAAGAAATACACAGTGGCATCTGTGGTAACCATCTCGGAGCGCAAGCTCTCACCAAAAAAGTACTCCGGGCCGGATTCTATTGGCCGACTTTACAAAAAGAAGCAACAGAATTCGTGAAGACATGTCCACCATGTCAGAAACATGCCAATTTTCACATCGCCCTACCAGAGGAGCTCATCAGCGTAACCTCACCCTGGCCATTTGCAAAATGGGGACTCGATCTCCTCGGTCCCTTCCCTCAAGGATCGGGACAAGTCAAGTTACTCATCATAAGGGTAGATTATTTTACAAAATGGATTGAGGCAGAGCCCTTAGCTAACGCCACTGCTCAAAGAAGTCGGAAATTCCTATATAAGAACGTTGTCACAAAGTTTGGGGTTCCATACTCCATTACCACAGACAATGGCACTCAATTCACAGATGCAGGCTTTAGAAAGTTAGTGGCCGACCTGAACATAAAACACCAATTCACATCCGTAGAACACCCCTAGGCTAATGGACAAGCAGAAGCTGCTAACAAAGTCATATTAGCCGGGCTAAAACGAAGATTACAAGATGCAAAGGGAGCCTGAGCTGAAGAGCTCCCACAAGTCCTATGGGCATATCGGACAACTCCACACTCCACAACAAGGGAGTCACCCTTCCGATTAGCTTACGGAATGGAGGCAATGATCCCAGTAGAAGTCGAAGAAGGATCGCCCAGAGTAATCCACTACAGTGAAGAGGCCAACTCCCAACTTCAAAGGGAAGAACTCAACCTACTTCCAGAAATCCGAGAAAGAGCTCGGATCAAGGAAGAGGCATTAAAACGTTGAATGGATTCAAGATACAATCAGAAGGTAGTACAGTGAAGCTTTTCCAACAACGACCTCATCCTAATCCGAAATGATATCGGAACAAGTCGACCGGGAGAGGGGAAGCTAGCAGCTAACTGGAAAGGACCTTACCGAGTCATAGAGGTACTGGGAAAAGGCTACTACAGGGTGTCCGAACTAGAAGGGCAAGAGCTACCAAGGTCGTGGCATGCCTGCAACCTAAGAAGGTATTATAGTTAGAGGTAATAAAGATCTTAGGTCAAGGTGCACTCTTTTTCCTAAAAAGATTTTTTAACGAGACACCAAGCCAAGATCTATAAAATTGCCCAACTTAGAAGGGAAAACACCCACATGTGTATATTTGCATATTTTCTATTTTGAATAAAGTTTTTTCAGATTTTCTACAAATCATCTTTATCAAGACGCATTAATCTGAAACGCAAAAAATTCATCGCCTGATTATAAAGCTACAGATCGGCAAAAAGTGAAAACCAAACTCACTGCTCGATCACGACAAAGACCAACGAAGATGAAAACTGAATTCATCAAAGGTCGACCAAGCGAGGATCAAACTCAATTTCTACAAAATCGGAAAGATGAAAAGCGGCAAAAAATAGAATAATGCAAGAAGTTATCAAAAAGTGATCCATAAGAAAGGATCTGACGAGGTCTTAATAAAAATGGGTTGCTAGAAATAACTTAAAGACGGACTAATAAAGAATTCGAACCAGTCAACTACAACAACAAAAGTTATAAAAAGTAAATCCCTAGAAAGAGGTCTGGCCAGCCCTAAAAAAGAGGATTACTGAAAATAACTTAGAAGGGACCGACATAAAGAAGTTGGCCCAACAAAATCACAAAAGTTATAAAAAGTAATCCATAAAAGAGACCTGACCAAGGTCCGAACAAAATGAATTACTAGAAATAACTTAGAAGGAACCGACATGAAGAAGTCGGCCTAACAAAATCACAAAAGTTATAAAAAGTAATCCATAAAAGAGACCTAACCAAGGTCCGAACAAAATGGATTACTAAAAATAACTTAGAAGGGACCGACATGACGAAGTCGGCCCAACAAAGCTACAAAAAGTTATACAAAGCAATCCATAAAAGAGACTTGACAAAGGTCAAAGTAAAATGGATTACTAGAAATAACTCAGAAGGGACCGAAGATGAAGAAGTCGGCCGACAGAAGGCATGCGCTATAAGGGACTCAAGTCGGACCCAGAAAGCCATGACCTCAATAAAATCAATCTACAAGTACTATATGAAAGAATGCGAAGAAGACTAGTTGAACAAAGCTAGCTCCAACTAAAGCAGGAAATAAAGCACAAAGGCAATCAAAAGAGGTCAGACAGCAAGATTCCAGCACTCTCAAGATTCCAGAAAAGTGTCAAAAAGATGCAGACAAGCATGTCACAAAAGAAACAAAGTTGCTATAATAACAAGACTCAAGAGGCCGCCTGAATTCGACCCCAAGAGGCTTGAAAAACTACTTTGTTTTTTCAAAATAAAGTTGCTAAAAGAAAAGCAACTAAAAATATCCGAAGTCAAATAGACCACCAATTACAGAAATAAGAGTTTAAAAGCCCACAGATCGGACTGTCCACAATACATCAAAGAAAAGTATAAAGGATTCAAAGACTCCCCACTGGCAGCATCTCGGGGTGAAGGAGAGCGAGTCTGGAGGGGGACAGCATCGACAGTCCCATCCGCCCAATTCAGGATCTGAACATTAGGATCCAAATCAGGGTGTTCGACCTCGGCTGCAGGCTTGGAAGAAGTCAGGACAATAGAAGTCTTGGTGGATGGCACAGGGAGTGGATTGACATCATCATCATCATCAGGGTCATCAGGGACAATCTTACCATCTGTTACAATGTTGTCCAAGCTAAATAGGGTGAGGTCGAGCTCGGGCACGAGAACTCGAACCTGATCCTTCAAATTCTCATAAGCAGCATTCACACTACCTACAAGATGACCCTGGAGTTCGGCATAGTTAGCTTGAACAGATTCCAAAGTCTCCTTAAGATCCATCATCTCCCCATAAGTCAAGACATAGCTCTCCTTATGCTTTAGCGCCATATCCTCAGCCAACTTTGCAGAAGCCACAGCAGCAGTAGCCCGAGTTTTCTCACCCTCCAACTCTTTTTCTAGCTTCGCCACCTTTACCTCAAGCTCCTCCTTCAAACCCTTGATCCGGTCGAACTCCGATTTGGCCTCCTCCAAAAAAGCCTTCGTTGCATGAATGGGAAGATCCTGGACAGTTCGGTATAAAGCCGCCCCCATATGTGCCATCTTAATGCTACTCCGGGTAATGAAGTCCAAATAACAAAGGAGGGAGACATCATCAGTAGGAATAACACCATAAGGAGCAATTTGTTGATCAACAAATCCAACAGCATCAAAGTTGGGGGCATCCAAATTGAAGGGCACAACAGTCCTCTGTCTTTTTGGAGGAGGGCCAACAGTAGAAGAAGTAGCAGCAGAAGTCGGGGGAGGATCAACCAAATGGACCTAAGGAGTTGGAATCATCCTCCTCGGCCCAATAGAGCTCAAAATCGGCTTCTTAGGAGGAACTTGAGAAGATCCCTCTCCTGCAGCTTTAGCCGAGATGTTCTGGGCAGCGTTGGCCTTCCTCGCCTTCTTAAAGGCTTTCATGGAATCATTGGTCTTTGCCATCTCTGAAAAAACAAATCAACCAAAAATCAAGTTAAAAATTAGAAGGAAAAGAAGTAAAGTAAATAAAACAGAGCAAAAAGAAGTCGGTCACTACCCAACGCAGTTCGGACAAGAGAGGGGTCCCCCAAAAATCTCTTTGTATTGAGATGGGGAGGTTCCCCCCAAATATCTTCCAACAGATTCACAAAAGCCTGCTCGACCTCGTCAAGCATCTCCCACGAGTATCGAGACACCACAACATTCTTTTGCCAACACAAGGGGAAGGCAGGGTCATTATTCGATTCTAAGAAAAATGGTCGAGCTCCCTCAATAGCTCGAACCTTAAAAAAGTAATTCTTAAAGTCCCAAAAGGACTCGTCATACATAGCAAATACTTTATGTCCTTGAGCAGATCGAAAGGAAATCCAAGAAGCTTTCTTTTTTGAAGAAATCCCGGGCTTAGTCAAAACAAAAAGATAAAGAAAGAGAGTCTGAGAAGGTTTGACGTCCAACTCTTGGCAAAGCAACTGAAAGATCTTGATAAAGTCCCAGGAGTTCGGATGGAGCTGGGATGAAGCTACGTTGCACGACCACAACAAGTCGGTCTCAAAGGAGGTAAAAGGAAGGGTGATGTTTATTTGACTGAAAAAGTAGTCGTAAGTATAAAAGAAGGGGCGTTCCCCCTGGATCAGAGACGGAAAGCAAACCCTTTCATCGGAGTCAGGCGCTACCAATTCATAGTTTTTCTCCTGATCCCTACTACTACAGATTCGATGATGTTTTCTAAGCTCCACACAGAACTCAGAATTAACTACGGAAACACACATCAGGACAAGGGAGTCCAGCCAGTCGGACATACCCTCAGGGACCTTGGAAGATGTCTCGATAATATTTTTGCGAGAAGACATGGTCAACTAGTCCTACAGCAAGAAAAAGAAAATGGATTACTAACCAAAACAGCTCGGGCAAAATCAAAGAGATCAGCTCGGACAAACATGACTCAAGCATACAAACAGTAAAAGGAAAACCCCAAGACGCACACCAAGGTCTAGGGGCATCCTTTGGACGCAGTGACAGAGTAAGGACTTAGAAAAAATCTACAAGGCTACATCCCAACAAAACTCTCAGCAAAGAAAATAACCCTCTTTCAACAAGCAACACTCTGAGAAGAAAATTGCAAATCAAAAAGTCATTAGAAAATCGTTATCCTTCACAAATCTATCAGCAAAGAAAACTATCAACAGGACGAAAGTCATCAAAGGAGCAATCTTTTTTAGAAGCAAGCAGATTCATAAGCTTTAGTAACGACATGCAGTTCATAAACCTCAAAAAATCAAAGGACACAAATCAGAAACAATAACGGCACGCAAAAATCCTAAATGCAAAAAGGATCATTCAAAATCGAAGAAACTCCCAGAGCACACGTTGCAGTGATAATCAGATGCACGACAAACGCAGAAAAAGATTCAAGCTTTCTAACATAAAACCAAGCAAGATAAAAACTTTTCAAGCATAAATTAAGTGCGGAAGGAAAGAAGAAGAAAAAGAACCAACCTGTAAAATAAGAAGGCAACGAAGACGGCAACAAACGGCAAACCCGCACCAACGATCACTTCCAAGGAGAGCACAAAAACGTGAAAACTTGGGGGCAAGAGAATGAAGAGTCACAAACAGAAGAATAAAAGAGAAAGGGGGAAGTTACAGCAAGCAAGAGAAAGAGAAATAGAAAAGAGAAAGCTTTGGTGTAATTCAAAAGGAAATAAGAAAGCGGGAGGCAAAAGAAACGGAACATTAAGGAGTTAATGGGGCATTAAAAGCCCTCGCACGTTCCCAAGGCAAGGAACGCATGTTTTCAAAAATTAAAAAGGTAAAAGAAAAACGTTCCACATTCAAAAGGAAGCTCTAAGAGAATCAATAAATGCTCGAACTCGGCTTCTCCAGAGAAGGATTGAAATCCTAAAATTAAGGACTCGACCTCAAAAAGAAGACCACACTCGAGCAGGGACATTGTTCATACCCTGGGTCGAGCTGTCCGACCCGAGTTGATCGATGACAAGTCGACCGACCTCTTTAGGTCAGGACTATTCGACCTCTTCTCAAAGAGCTCGGCCAAATTCCCAAGAAAGCCCAAAAAGGGCCCAAACAGAGGAACACGACCCAAATCCAAAGGCAGTCCAAGCCTATAGAGATAAGGGCGGTTCCCTTGAAGATAAGATGACTTCACTCAAAGATAAGATAAGATAAGATAAGATAACTATCTTATCTCCAGAAAGGTCACTCCTCACCATTATAAATACACTGGAGCACCCAGGTATAACTCATACTCTGATTCTACTAAAAACTTGCTTAATACCCTTGCTAACTTAAGCATCGGAGTCCCTTGCAGGTACCACCACCCTCCGGTGACAAAGGATCAGCAGCATTACCAGTCTAACAAGTCGGACATGACTGCTCCAGCCACCACCCACAAGCCGGACACGTCATCGCCGATCAGTATAGAAGATCTCGTCCGAGATCGACCTACAGTTTCAGGTAACCCTCGGAACACTTACCAACTATTTTAATCATGTAATATTCATTTCATGGCAAACTGTAATTGACTAAACCCTGATTCCTTAGTGATTTAATCTCCTCTAATCTAATCAACCACAAATGTCTTAGTCACTTAATATAGATTAGAGGGTTAGGTTCAATTCTAGTTTATTAGCCATAAAAACCCTAATTACCCAAATATAAGAGGATTATATGTCACGTATCCCATTAAGTCCAAGTAATTAGAAATTTAGGAGGAATTTACTTTCAAGATAGTGTTCAAGTGAGATAACTTTTCCAAGAATCACAAGAACGGATATAGAATAAGGGTTATTCTTCTGATCTACCCAGATTCATAAGATGAAGAATGAAAGTAATCCTTAAAACTGAGTCAATACATTAATCAAGATAGAATAATAATAGTCTTAATCCGTAGAAATAAACAGAGCTTCTAACCTTTACCAAGGAGGATTAGTGGCTCATGACTCAGAGAGAAAACTAAGGTTCAGAAAATGTGAAAGTGCGTAAGAGAGAAGATCCCTTGAAGGCTGAATCTTTTCCATTTTATATCTAACCTAATTTAATTTGAAACTAAAATAAAATAATAAATTCTAAACCTAAAAGATTTTGTTTGTAATTAAAAAGATCTAAAATTTAATAAAATAGAAAAATTAAAAGCTAAATCCAACTGAAGATGCTCTTTTGATGAAGTGTGATCCGGATCATTGGCGCTAAACGCCAGATCCAGCGTTTAGCCCCCTTGTGGGCAGAAAGCTTCCATTCATCTCTAGCTTGCTAGTGTTAAATGCCAGGCTTGGCATTTATTTCCCTAGTAAGCAGAAAGCTCCCTCGCACTGCTGAGTTGCTCGCGCTAAACGCCCAGGTCCGCGTTTAGCGCCAGCTTGGCAGATTTGAATTCTTCCTCTTTTCTTGCAAACGAACTCTATCAAACCGATCCAAACTTCACCTGAAATGATTAAAACACCAAAGCAACTCAAAGTAGCATCCAAAGAGGTTTAAACACAAAAATTTAATTAAAAGTCAATAAATTCTAACTTAAAATAAACAGAAAATGAAGGAAAGATGCTTACACATCAAACTCGGGCAGCAGCTCCCTTTAAAATTTGACTTTACCAACTTTATAGGCTCCCTCACTTTCATAATTTCTCAAATCAACAACCAAACCAAGACGTCAACTTAACTAGGGATTCTTGCACCTCAATTCAAACGCAATTCATAAAACTCAATTTGTATTACCAATTCAATAAGCAACACCAAATTTATCACCACATGATTCCAGTCACTGTAAAATTATTTATAAGCTCTCAATGTTACTAATTTTAGTTAAGAAATCAATCTTAGAACTCATTTTAGAAACCCAAACTCAATTTATTTATTATTTATCAAACCTCAATCTCATCATTTACTCTTTATAGTTTAACTAAACAACGAATTACGTTATCGAGTAAAAATCCAAACTTCTGGCATCTGCTCAACCCCAAACAACCTTGCCATATGCACACGAGTTCTAAACAAATTACAATTCACACGCATTCAATCATCATCATACTAATACCAAAATCAATTACCATTTACTTCCACAGCCAAAATTCAATCATAATCACAACCAATCATTCACAGCCAAAATCCAACTCGATAACATTATAATTATTAACATATTTGAAATTATTTCCTATACTTTTTGGGAATTATTAAATTAAGAACGGTTAATTTTTAAATAAAATCGCCTACCTCAGTGTTGCGTTTCGGAGAAATCGGAGGCAGAATCGTTGCGGTAGCGGCTGAGCCAGCAAGAACAATAGCTTCAACCTTCACCGGCATTGACAGCAGCTCCAATGGTGGTTTTCGTGTTGCTGGCAATGGCGACGACACATGACAGCGACGGTGACGACAGTCCGACCGAAGCAAGAATGTTCTCCTTCTTCCCCTCCTTACCGTGTCTCTTCCCGTTCCCTCTGCCTTGTTCACTCTCCCTCTCCTTTCACAAATGCAATAAACAATGGTGACTGTGGTAACAGTGGCGTATTAGAGCCTTCGGTGGTGACGATGGAGTCACGACGTGGCGATGATGATGGATTGGCCGGTGGAAACATAGTGGCATTGACAGCTTCTCCTCTCTTTCTTGCATGATAAGTTCGGCACCCATGGAGACGCGGCGGGACGACGGCGAGCTCAGCGGTGACGGAGGCAAGGCGCAGCGACACCCAGCGTCCCTTCCTCCTCCATGCGACCTTCTCTTCTCTCACGGCTCTGCTCAACGGCGACCAAGAGGCACGACGGTGACTGGCGCGAAGCTCCGATCCTCTAGCGACAGCTGTTCGTGGGTAGATTGGCGGCGAGCTGGTGGCACGGCGAAGCCCTTTGTAACACCCCAGACCACCCACTAGCACGATATTATCCGCTTTGGCACACAAGGCTTCACGGTTTTGCCTTTGACGATAGGGATGATAGCCAAAGTCCCCCACACTCACTCGTCAAAATTCGTCATGCTAGGGAGAGGTATCCACACCCTTATAAGGCATGCTTTATTCTCCTCCCCAACTGATGTGGGACCTTACAATCCACCCCCCTAAGGGAGCCCAGCACCCTCGCTGGCACATCGATCCGGGCTCCGGCTCTGATACCATCTGTAACACCCCAGACCACCCGCTAGCACGATATTATTGATGTGCGGAAAACGATCCGACACAAAACTCACCGGCAAGTGCACCGGGTCGCATCAAGTAATAAAAACTCACGGGAGTGAGGTCGATCCCACAGGGATTGAAGGATTGAGCAATTTTAGTTTAGTGGTTGATTTAGTCAAGCAAACTAGGCTAAGATGACTTGTCATCACAACACCAAACTTAAAGCTTGCTTGTCCCCAAGCAAGAAAAGATTTATTGAGAATAAAGAATGAAATGGAAGAGGATGTTCATGCTAGTAGAGTGTTATTGGTAGTTCATGGGGTTTTATGTGGATATGTAAACACTCACTTTTTATTGACTCTTAAGCCTAGAAAGTCTCCTTCAAGCTTCAAGTAACATACTGCTATGACCTCTCATTATTCCTTTATACTTGGCTATTATTTTGTTCATAAGCTTTATTTGAGTGTCATGTGTAGCAAGTTCATTTTCTTTTCTTTATACTTGACACATTATTCACTATAGACACTTGGCTCACATTCCTTCTTAAAACATTGATGCCCAGCACCTCCTTGGGCTACTAAATGCCTTGTAGTTAGGTTGCTCTTGATAGTGGACTTTCAGCTGATGATCCCGGGTTAGTTAACCCAAGTCACCGAGTGTTGATGCACTCCAAAGAACTTAGTAGTCCAAGCAGATCCTAATACAAAGACACCGCAGGCATATATTCTAAGGTTCAAGCTATTGGTGTCCAGCTTTGTTTCTTTTTGTTTTCTTTTGTTCTGCCACTCTTTGGCTATTTCTTTTTCTCCCCTTTTTTTCTTTCTTTTTGTTTTTCTTTCTAACCAAAGATTTTTATTTGATTTGTATAGTGAATGGTATTCCTCTTGCCTTTCTTGAATTCTCATGTACTGTTGTGATAATCTTCCAATTGCTTCCTGCATCTGAGTCATGTCCAGATTGTTATGTAGGGGAATGTGCTGCTGTTCCTCCTCCTCTTGTGGCTCTTCTTCCTCTTGTAATTCTTCTTCCTCCATTGGTTCTTCTTTTTGCCTTCCTCCGTGTGGTCTTCGGCCTTGATGTGCTTCAGGAGCCATCATCATTCTTTCAATGGTTATAGGCATGCCCTAGCTCAACCACATTGGGTTCTCCTCCTCCATTGGTACTTTAGCTTTTGCACACAACCTCCAAATGGTACTTGGGTAGTATAACCAAGACCCGGCCAAGTTCTTCTCTGCAAGTTTTTGAATGTCTTTTGCAAGGATTTCATGCACTTTTACCTCTCCTCCCACAATGATGCAATGCAACATAACAGCTCTCTTCCTGTTGACTTCTGAGGTGTTTACTGTGCCCAGGATTGATCTTTTCAAAATCTCATACCATCCCTTTGCTTCCGGGGTAAGGTTACCTCTCTTAAGATACTTGTATTTGTTCTTGGCATCTCCTTCCCATTCTGAGTTCTCCATACAAATATCTCTAGAAATTCTCTCACAATCCGGATCTCCATTTATCCTTTGGTGGTATCTCGGTTCACTAAAGCGGACTGATTTTAGTCCCAAGACTTTCTTGATGGCCTCCGAGCTAAAGTCTACTTCCACTCCCCACACATAGCTCTTGTATGTTGGAGCCTCACTCATGTCAAGCCTTGAGATATTGGCATAGAACTCTCTTATTATGTTAGCATTGATCCGGGTGATTGGTGATATGAGTTCTTCCCACCTCCTTTTTCTAATCTTGTCCTTCATTTCTTAGCATCCATCATCCGGTAGCAAGAGTGGAACTTCTGGATATATCTTCTTCTCATTCATCCATTTAATTTGTAATT
>NC_029793.2:109282281-109283883 GCF_000816755.2 Arachis ipaensis | reverse complement strand
ACTCTTGATTAAATGTTTATAAGAAATGTTTTCATCATAATTTTCCTTTTTCTCTTTTTTTTTTCATGAAGGATCAATTGTATCCCTGAATCAGTGCATCAAGGTGTTTTTTTTTTTTGCTTAAGAAGTAAATGTGAGATGCTAGTAGTTAACCACAATTGATGCCTTCATCACAGAATATGATTTCTTTTTAATTGAAAAGTCTCAGTAAGAGATAATGTATGATCATTGATGCATGATTTTTAATTTTCATGAGAAGAGAAACACCAAACTTAGTGTTTGGTCATATGCTAGGCATATAGTATGAAAATGTTTGTAACACTGGTTTGGTGTGCTGGAAGGCACACCAAACTTTAGAAGTCTTAGCATATGTAAAAAAAAAATTTTGCATGCATTCATTAAGTACGTCCATGAAAAGAAAAAAATTCATGCTCAGGTGATCATAGCTTATTAAATTTAAAATGACAATAATCTTAAATCATGGGTTGCCTCCCATGGAGCGCTCTTTTATTGTCACTAGCTTGACATTGGAGCTTTCTTTTATGGTGGTTGAGGATTGTAGTGCCTCAACTTGTCTCCCCTGACTGTGATCCTCCTCTTTATTCTCTGGTGTTCAATTTCAGCATGTTCCAACGAGATTATGTTGCTGACAGTGTAATAGTCATCAGTCTGTTGGCTTGCTCCCAGTTGTTGATATATCAATTGCACTTTGTCACCTTTGGAAAGCCCCTCTGTTGGAATCTTCCTGTTCTTCCAACCCCTTTTTGTTTTCTTTCTGCGTTTCATCCCCTTTTTTGTTGATCTTTCTTTTATGGCTGTAGACTTACCTTGGGGATTTCTCTCTTCAGTGGCTAATACTCCTGATGCTCTTTCCTACTTGCTGCTGTCCCTGAATCACTTCTTTTGAACTGTGTGACTGGTTATCCTTCTCTTTGAGTTTCTCAGTGCTCTTGTTTGGTATCACAACTTGATTCTTGACTTCATCTTCCTTTGTTTGCTCCTCATCTTCTATTGACCTTTTGCTGCTCTTTGCTTGCTTCTTTGTAGTGTCATTGTTGCTCATCAATGTTCTCCCACTCCTTAATTGTATTGCCTTACATTCTTCCTTAGGATTTGGGATTGTATCACTCGGCAGTGAGCTTGAAGGTCTCTCAACAGAAATCTGTTTGGAGATTTGCCCAATTTGCCTCTCTAGGCTCTTCATGGAGGCTTCATAGTTCTTGGTTGTCATTTCCTGGTGTTTCAACATTTTGTCTATCAAGATCTCCAAGTTAGCTTCTGATTCCTCTTCTCCAACAATATTTTTCCCTCTTTCAGCTCTTCTTAACCTCCTGAGAGTTCTTTCGTCTTGTTCATAAAAGGTGGGTGTGGTTCTTCGTGTACCTGACATACAAGCAGAACATAAGAAACACACAAACCAGTGACACTTCAATCTACTGCTAGAATGAAGTTTTAGTTAGCTTAAGCAAAAATTCAAACAGTTAGTGGGTTAATTAAAAATTAAAGAACAGAAAAGTAAAAGTGCTTGATCTAGATCTACACTTCACGTAATCATTGTCAATCTAATCAATCCCCGGCAACGGCGCTAAAAACTTGATGTGC
>NC_029793.2:109282003-109282250 GCF_000816755.2 Arachis ipaensis | reverse complement strand
CCAATTGGCTAAGAAAGATAAAGAAGCTCTTCTCTTGAGTATAAGAATTGAGACATGGCTTTACAGCCAGCCAGGCTTCAATATGCTCCATGAAACACTAGAATTCATTCTTAAAAATTCTGAAAGGAAAATATATTTTTGAAAACATTTTTATTTTAAAAAAAAATTTTTTTTCGAAAAAAAAGGAAGAATTTTTGAAAGATTTTTGAAAATTTTTTTGAAAACAAGACAAAAAGAAAATTACATA
>NC_029793.2:109255098-109280005 GCF_000816755.2 Arachis ipaensis | reverse complement strand
CAAAATCTATTAAAAACATCCCTAAAAGTAACTAGATCCTACTAAAAACATACTAAAAACAATGTCAAAAAGCGTATAAATTATCCGCTCATCAGTTTGCCAAAAAGTTTGAGGCAAACGTTGGCGCAAGCTTTTGCTCTCCAGGGTGTGTTGTTCATGGCGCCAACGTTTGCCAAAAAGTTTGAGGCAAACGTTGGCGCAAACTTTTTCTCTCCAGGGTGCTGATTTGTGATGCCAAAAGTTTGCCAAAAAGTTTGAGGCAAACTTTTGCTCAAGCTTTTTGCCCAAAAGTTTGCACAAAAGTTTGAGGCAAACTTTTGGTCAAGCTTTTTGCTCCCTGGTTCGTTTTCACTTATTCCAAAAGTTTGAACCAAAGTTTGAGGCAAACTTTTGCTCAAACTTTTTGTCCTCTCTTCCTCCTAGCCATTCCTTCTTGCTTCAACCTTTCTCCAAGCTTTCTTCACCTATCATTAATAAACCAAACACATCAAAGCTATGCTCAAAATCATGAGATATTCATTCTTTCATAATATGTGACAATTATAGCATAAAACCTCATGAAATTGCATTAATTCATCTATGGTTGATTAAATCAAAGGAAGCATGAAAATCTACCCAATTGGCTTGCTTATGGCTCAAGAAAGTGCATAATGCATTTGAAAACAAAAGAAAAAGACTAGTGAAACTAGGCTAAGATGACTTGTCATCAATTATCCGCTTTGGCACACAAGGCCTCACAGTTTTTCCTTTGATGATAGAGATGATAGACGAAGCCCCCCACACTCACTCGTCAAAACACTTCATGCTAGGGAGAGGTATCCACACCCTTATAAGGCATGCTTCATTCCCCTCCCCAACCGATGTGGAACCTTACACCCTTCCTCCCTTCCTTCTTCTCTGATCCTCTTTGCTCTTTCTCGAATCTCTCTTTGCTTCTAGCTTTTTCCCTTTCTTCTTTCCTTTCTCCCTTTCTTTCTCTTAATCCATCTCTGCATATGTGTGATTTATGTGTGTGGATAGGGCTGGAAGTGAGTCAAGCCAGCTTATGAGCTAGCTCGAACTCGACCCGTTAATAGCTCGATAAGCTGAGCTCGTGAGCTAGTAAGACAAGTTTGAGCTTGGAATTGAGCTCATAAATTAAATGAGCCGAGCTTGAGCTTGGATAAGCTCAGCTCATTAGCTCGTGAGCTGACTCGATTATATATATACACATATCCTATATGCATTTAAACCTAAAGTATTTATTTATACAAAGAATATCATATAAAAATCTTATTATTTTACAACTACTAATTTTATAATTTAAATATAGAAAATAGTTCAATAATTGTAAAAGTAGAAGATACCAGAAGGCTCGATGCAAAAGGTTATATGGTTTTCAAGACTTTACCAAAATTGGAAAAACACAATAGAGGGCAAGTTTCACAAGATAGACATTCAAAAAGTAAAGTGGTAATTAAAGTGGTAAGTTGAGGATGAAGGATTCTCTCTCTTATTGCGGAGAAAAAGTTTAAGGTTGAGGATTCCCTCTCTTGTTGCATCGGGGATTGGATAGAAGGTTGAGAATTCTCTTCGGTTCAATTTCCAACTGTGGTTAGGATGGTGGTTTCAATTTTGATTGTGATTATGATTGAAAAGTGTGGCGGAAATTATATCCCAAGAGTGTGTAGGACACCATATCTCAAGAGTGTGGCGGGAACTATATCCCAAAAGTGTGACGGGCACTATATTCCTGATAGCACATTTCTCTCTGGTTACAAGGTGAAAACGCACATTCTTTCGTATGTGGAAAGACACACTCCTTCATAATTCCTCCAAGAGAAGGGGAAAAGACACTCTCATTCGTTTATATTCCTTCTGAAGATGCACAACCGAGAGATCATGTTCGAGTTCACTACCGGATGTGTCGAATCTAGAAGATTAACCGACAAGTGAGCTCACAGCCAATAGGACAAGCATATATTATGTGCATTTGTTTGCTATTGTTTGAGTGTGCATAACTATTTTGGTTTGTCCAATTGAATTTCTGTTAAATGTTAAATGTACTATTTGTTGTGATTGCTCTTTAGTTGTATTTGTTTTGTACTTCTGATTTTTTGTGTATGGTTTCACAATTGAGACTTGAGACTTGAAATTAATGGTGATTATGACTATGTGAATGAATGAGATCGTTGGTAGTTCAAAGTATGTTAAAATTAGCAATTAACTCCGTATTGATTTTTTTTGTGATTGAAATTACCGAACTGAATACTGAACCGAGTAATTGGATATTGGGAGTAAAGATGAGATTATATTGGAAATGATTGAGGTTAGAGGTAATTGATAACACTGAGACTTTAGCAAATTGACCCAGTTGGGATTAGCTAAAATTCTGGACTTGAACTTCTGTGAAGTTGAAGAATTAGGATTGCCTAGTGGGTTCATATCTCTTTATATAGTCTTTATTTGGAACTATTACTCTACTGGGAACCTTCGAATTCTCACCCATCGTGATTTTTCTATTTTTCAAATACAGGGCGTGATGCACCTTGTTGAGTGTGTGGGATTCTGTTTGGCGAAATGAAGGAGATTCTTTTGAAGTTCACTTTTATTTATTTAGAGTTTTTTCTACTTTTGAAATCTTTTTTGTATATTCCTATTAGAAGTTTTTATTTGGAAAAATAGGAACATTCTGGTGTAATATTCTAGCCGGCTTTTTCTTCACGGCTCGAGACTAATAATTATTAAATATCTTATTTCAGAACTTACATACCTATATATGTAAACCTGTTTTGCTTCTGTATACGATGTTCACTTGCATTAACATGATTTGAGTGTGATTAACGGCTGTCAATTGTTTAAAAAAAATTTTCACAGGCTCCTAATGATATTATTATTCTTCAAATATTATATATGTATCTTTCTTTTAGGTATCATAATGCCTCGCCACCTTTAATTTACGATTTAATTGTAAAGCTGTGTGTGGTAGGGTATTACAGAAAGTTTGAAGAGTGAAAAAAATATGCTTTTCTATGGTTATTCTTATCTGAAGTTTTGTAATAGGTTTTTAACTTGCTCTCAAGGAAAATTAATCAATTCCCTCCAGGCCCTTGAGGTAGATCCATTAATTAGCTTATATTGATTCTTCACCACTTCAGCTTTGCTGGGAAATACTATAAAAACATTCAAAAAGAAAAGTAAGAACTACACATTAAGAAACAAGAAAAGGAATTCAAATAAAACAAAATGAGCAATA
Organism: Arachis ipaensis; assembly: GCF_000816755.2. Lineage (NCBI taxonomy): Eukaryota > Viridiplantae > Streptophyta > Magnoliopsida > Fabales > Fabaceae > Arachis > Arachis ipaensis. The sequence continues at coordinate 109,276,770 of NC_029793.2, read as the reverse complement.
ATCTATCTGAAATTTATGCCCCCACCTTGTCAATAAGTGATTGATAGTATGGCTTCACTTTTTCAACGTCCACCAAAACTTTGCTTTTGCTATAGAGATCATATTTACTACATAATACATAAAATTACGGGTGATGTTATTGATTAGTAATAATACCAAATGCTGTGTGCAAATTATTTGATATATATATATAGACTAACTTGAAAATGTGAAGCCACTTCAAGTTCTCAAAATCTTCTTCACTCATGAGATGAGTATATGCTCCCTCCTTATGCAAAGCTGCAAAAGAGTTTTAAATTTAATACATTGTTATTGAAAGAAAATTCTAAAAAATAATTATGATTTTTTTTTTGGTTTACAAAATAAAATGAACTTTTGTTGCCCAACAAAAAATGCCTTCTCTTATGACATAAAAGGAAAAGCACATAGTAAATAAAAATACTTACGATAAAATGAGTGATATCTAATAATGAATAAGCCAGGTGAAGGTAAAGTAGTTCCATTTTCCTTTGCTACCTATAAATTCAAGTGAAGTATAAATTTATTATATATCTTGAACAAAATAATAAAAAAATTATATATAAATTGTAACTATATATTTAATTACTCACCATATACATATAGTCATCATGTCCCCATGACATGAGTACATTGTCTAATCCACACCCTTTACTATAGACTCCATCTTTAGTGTTATAAGCAGAATTTTTGCTATCTGGGTTTTCCTTGAAATACTGAAGCATAGAAAAAGTTTATATTATTGGTTGATGATAATTTTAGAATAAAAATATATTATTTGTACACTAAAATTAACCATTATATATTATTTATAAATATATGTATAATTTAATTTATTTTTAATATGTATTTTATACTGATTGTTGATTTTAATATAAATTTAACATGATTGTTTTAGAGACATGCAAAAAAAGAGGTCATTTTTACAGTTTTGTTAGAAGAGGAAGGCTACCTTGTGGTGAACATTTTTTTCATCAAAGACACAACCAACAGGAAAGGTATCTCCTGCAAATATATATTTAATCATTTGGTTAAAATTTTGAATTTAAAGTAACATGCCAAAACTAGCTAATTGGGAATTTAAAGATTGATAAAATAATTATACATGAAATATAGGGATGTGTCTTATTTAAAATATTGTAAATTGAATCAAAATAATTACAACACAAATATTTTTATAATTAATTATTTACACTCTCTCAACCTTAATGTAGCCGTAATGACCTAATAAAAATTTGGTTTTGTATTATGGTTTTAAATTGATAATTAATTTTAAATACTGTAATTAAATTTTATTTCTAAAACATAATAGTCAAAAGATTATTCCATTTCAAAAAAAAAATATCATAAAGAATAAGAAAAGTTCTTACCAACAACAACCCATTGAGGAAGCTCACCGAATTGAGGAAGGTGAAGAATCTTTCCGAGATCTTAAATAAACAAATATTCATTTGTCAATTCATATTAATTATCTATCAATAATAAAAAAAACTTTCTTAAAATAAAAGGACAAAAAATAACTAAAATTAAACTAATTAACCTTTATAATAGAAAATTAAAAAAAAATCTAAGATTTCAAATTTAATTACCATGGATGAGAGCAGTCAAATGTAACCAATCTTCGTTAGGATAATCTTTTCTAATGGTTTCTGCAGTTTGCAACAAATGTTGAATTTGAGGTTCATCCAAATCAGGATCACTATCATCCACTACTTCATTAAGCAGCTCACAACATTTCCATATGCTCATTTCTGCTTTGTCCAATTTCTTATAGTGCTCCCTCATTTTCTTTACCTATATTATTAGCAAATGAAATTTTCATGAATTAGCATTGAGCTTTCATGTTATTGTGTATTAGTATATATAAACATGTTTGAGGAAAATAAGAATTTGACTTACAAAGTCATATGTCTGATTAATGTGTTGTAATCTATAGAATTCTTCCACACCTTTTTGTCTTTCACTTTCAATATCATAATCCCTGCTAAATAATCTCATTAGAAGACTAATTTCACTTTGATTGATATCTGAAGTCATTTTTACAAATTTGTATGTGTATTATTGTATGGTATATGTAAGCTTTTTATGAAGGGTTATGAATTTGTAAATTATTTTACACAATATTTTAAATGATTATTTAAACAGTAATTATATATAAAAAGTTATTATATTTATTGATATATGATTTGGTATATATATGAAAAGTGTTTTACTTTGTGATCAAAATTAAATTCTTTCAAAAATATAAAAAAGAAATCTCAGTTTTATTGAGAGAACGTGGGTCACAAAGATACAAATTTTTTCTCGCCCTTTATGTAGTAAAATTAGAGCAAACTAAGTTTAAGTTAGGTTTTTTATTTTTAAATTATATTGACATATGTAATTAGTTGCATATTTAACATTTAAAACAAAATTAAATTGTTAAAAATATTAGATAAAGAAATGTAGCAATTTATATGTCTTTTCTATTACTAAAGAAAGTTAGAGTTTAATTTTTATTATTAAAAAAATTAAGATAAAAAATCTTAAAAGAAAAAAATATCTATGTACAATCACATTTTAAGTTTAAATAAGACTTTTATATATGTCAAAATTTATATTAGAGATATAATTATTTATATGTCTTATTATATTAATTTAAATTTTTTTAGATGAGTGAATTTATGTCAAATATATGGCGTTAGCTGCTTAAAATCATAAATTTTAAATCAAAGAAATAAAAATCAAATAAAAGAGAATATTAAAAGGGGAACTGAAACCTGAAGGATTGGCCAAATGCATTGCTTTCTAGGGCCTTAAACGTTCTGTCCTTTGCCGACACAAGCTCACTGGTTTCTTCGGTGTGCACATTCTTCTTTTCCTCAGCTTGGGAACCTAGAAAAAAAAAACAAATTGAGATATATGGGATTTTCTACCCAGAAAGAAAAAATAACGCTCCAATACTTTTTTTTTAAAAGAAGAAGAAAAACATAATCAAACCATGGGCAGGGTGCTCAGCTTGGATGGCCATTTTCTCTATTTCAAATAAGCAAGAAGCTGTTATAGAGATCTGATGGTTGCAATAATATGAATTTATTATTAGTAGTAATTAAAGAGCTCTTAGAAGGTGATGATGATGATGATGCTTTTACAACCTGTGACATAGTCATAGGTCTTAATGATAATGGTTTTGCTGGTATAGGAGTAATAGGTAATTTTGTTTCTTTTATTTGGTCAAAAGGTTGACCATAATCTTCACTGGAGGCTGGTTTTTGATCCATTCTTTCCTTGCAAAAATTCTCTAGTAAGAAAGTCAGGAAGTGAATTTAGTTATCCTTTTATATGTTCAATAGTAAAATCAAAACATGATAGAATAGCTTGCCATCTTGCAAATATTTATTTTGAAACCAGATTTTTGACATCATTTTCTAAAACATTTGGGGCTGCTTTACAATCAGTTCTTATTAAGAATGTTTTATTAAATAAATCTTCTTGAAATTTTGAAACACATAATACTATGGCAAGTATTTCTTTTTTGACTGTTGGGTAATTCTTGAGCTTGGTTCCAAATTCGTGAATGATATTTTACTATTTGTTCTTTTGAGCTATTAGGAGGTATTTGTTTAAGAATTCCTCCATATCCTAATTCTGATACATCTGTTTCTACAATTAATTTAGTCGATGGATCTAGTATACTTATACAAGGTATTTCTTTTATTGCATTTTTTATCTTTATTATTATAGAAGTCATTTCTTTTGTCCATGGAGGTGGATTTTTCCTTAATCTCTTATAAAGAGGCTCGCATGTGACTCTTATTCCAGGTAGGAATTCTGCTACATAATTTAAACATCCCAAAAATCTTTGGAGTTGTTTTTTTGTCAGTTATTTCATTTGAAAATTTATTTACAAATTTAATAGCTCTTTTAATAGGTACTATAGTTCCTTGATAAATTTCATATCCTAAAAACCTTACTTTAGTTGTAAAAATTTTCATTTTCTTCTCTGATAAAACTAATCATTGTTCTTTTATAATATCCATAAATTTTTTTAGATGATATATATGCTGCTTTATTCCTTTTGAGTATACTAATACGTCATCAAGATATACTATAGTAAATTCTATATGCGGGTAAAATATATTATTCATTATTTCTTGGAATTTTCTTGGAGAATTTTTTAATCCTTGAGGCATTACATTCCATTCATAATGTCCAAAGTGTACTATAAAAGTTGTTTTATATCTATCTTCCTCTTTTACTGCAATTTGATAATATCCTGATTTTAAATCAAATTTTGAAAAGATATTTTTTTATTTAATCTTTTAATTAAATCACTTTTATTTGGTAAGGGATACCTAATCCATTTTAATACCTTGTTTAGAGGTTTATAATTGATAACTAACCTTGGAGCATCTCTTTCTATTTCAAATGCTTTCATCACATAGAAGTCTGTACAACTCCAGGGTGATTTCGAAGGTCTTATTAGACCCTTATCCAGATATTCTTGTATTTTCTTTTTACAATATTCTAGATACTCTTTGTTCATATGTATTGGTTTTGCCTTTGTTGGTATATTTTTTTCATTAAACCCATCTTCATATGGTAAAGATATTTCATGTAATTTTCTATGCTGAAAAGCTGTGGGGTTTAGACTACATAATTATTTCTTAATTTTTTCTTCAGTTGCTTTTATTTTATCGTGTATTTCTGGAGTTTGTAATTGTTCTTCTATTCTTTTATGTGTAACTTCCTGGTTTAAATAGCTAATTTTTCTTGTCTTCCTTTCTATAATATTAATTTGGAGTGGTAGGTGTTGTAAAATTTTCTCTTGGCTCAAACAATTAACTTGTTTTGCTTCTGTTTTCATAACACTAACTTGTGTAGATAGGTGTTGTAACATATTGAGCTCATGTTGCTTTGGTCTAGTGAGAAATTCAAAATGAACAGGATGATTGGGGATTCTTGTACAAGTTATTCCGTCGATGTCGACATTAAAGGGATATAATAATAAAGTAAAATGATTTCCTAATATAACTTGATGAGATATATTTCTTGCCAAAAAGAATGTAGTGGCAAAGCATACTCTATTTTTACAAATTTTTACTTTAGATAACTTATAATCTATAGTCATTTTATCATTTTTTGCCATTAGGACTCTTTCTGTAGTTTTTTCATAATATTTTGTAGGTATTAATCCTTCTTGTATACAATTGACATCAGCTTCTGAATCTATCATAGCTATAAAATCAAATTTTTCTTCTCCCACTATTAAGGTTATCGTAGTGAACCACTTTTAGTTTACTAATAAAGTTAGTATATTTATGTAATTTTCTGTACCCAGGTTAATATAATTCTCAGGAATTGTTATGTTACTAACATTATTTTTCAAAGTTTGTTCTTAGATTTTTATTAAATTTTCTCCTTCTATTTTTAGTAATCTATAGTCCATATTGATATTTTGTTGCTTTAATTATGAAACTTCTCTTTTTAACTTTTTTATCTCTTCTTTGAGAGAATTAAGGGAAACTTCTTCTTGTGGGTTTTTAAAACGATTATAAATTTTCTTTATTTCTATTGGTCTTATTTCTTGCTTACTTTCTTCTTCTTTTTTAACTAATTCAGCTAATTGTCTTATGAACTCATCTCTTAATGGAGTATCTTCTAACTTGTCTATTATTTTGACCAGTGTAGAGGTTTGTTCTCTAGTTAAAACATTTACAGTGTTTTCACAATTTCTACAGTTACATAATCCTATGCCTAAACAATTATTTTGTTCTTCTTTTCCACTATTTTTTTTTAGCTTTCTTCTTCTGACATAAGGTCTAATTGTTGTATAAAATAGTCTTCAGTTTTAGAAGAATCCTCATAAATTAATTCTTCTTCTGATTCTGAATTGATTAATATGGCTGTCAGAGCATGTTTAATCTCTTTATTTTCTATTTTATTTATTTTCTGTTTTGTCGTACACTTATTAGCATAATGTCCTTGTTTTTTACATTTCCAACATGTTACTTGTTTTTTCTTATTAGAAGGATTTAGGTTTTCCTTTAGGATTTTTATGGAATTTTTTATAATATTTCTGTTCATAATAAAGGGGTTTGTCTATATTATATTTAGGTTTTTTATAAAATTTTTTCTTTTTAATTTTATACTGTCTACTAGGTACTTTTTCAGGAGTTATTCCATATTGATAACAAAAAGTGCCAAACTCTCTTTTCCCCGTGATACTTTCTTGTTTTATTTTCTGTTGTATCTTGGTATCTGTGCATACTTCTATACCTATTTGTACTATTATATTATGCAATTGTCCAAAGGTTAATGAGCTATAGGAAATCTGGGTCCCAAACTGTGTTTGTAGTTTTTGTAATACTTTTTCAGAGAATAATTTTGGTAAGGCTACTACGTACGAATCTTTCTTTCCAGAAAGGTGCATGTCCATCATCTCTTATCATAACTTTTGATATAAAAATATCTTTATACCATCTATAATCAGACATGTTTAGACATCTTAAGTTCATTAATTGAGTTCCTATCCTATCTTTAAAAGTACTAGGATCTGCTACAAAATTTTTAATAATAGTATATATTAATGTGGATGTAGCGTCTGGTGACTGATCTTCTTGATTAATACTATTAATAATCAATTCTTTTTCTTGGATGCTAAGAAAATTATTCCACCAACCTTTTAATTTTCCTATAAATCCTTGGGTTATCATAATTGCTGATTCTTTATCGAAGGTTTTCCTCATTTTATAAGCAGTTGCAGCCATAGTCATATTACACATTTGATCTAAGATGGTTTGCTCACTTAATCCATCTATATTTCATTCTACTAAATCTGATCCTGTGAAGCTATTTTGCACTAATTATGTTCTCTCTTCTAGGCCTACATCTACTGGTGATGGTTTGGAATAATAATTTCTTGTTTTAGGATAATCTCTTTTATGGGATATTTTATTTAGTTCTAATTCTTCTTCCTTTTGTAATGTATTAATTGTCAATTTTCCTAGACTAATACTTCTAAGTTTTTCTTTTAGTTCTTCAACTTCTGCTTCTACTTTAAATTTTAAGCTAATATTATCTAAACTTTGCAACTTATATATAGGTTTTTCTATGGGTTTTTCTACCTTAATGACTTTTTCCATATTTTCCATTCTTCCTAATTGATTTTTCATTATATCTAACATGGTATTATTAATGTTTAATTGTTGATGTAATTTCTTAATATTTTTTTTCTATATTTCCTTCTACATTTTCTATCTTTATAGGGTGTTGCTTCAATTTCTAGGTTGTAATACCCGGTCTAATCGAAATTAATTAAATAATAAGTTAAATAGGAGTAAATATAATTGGAAGATTTGGCAATTGGAATTTGATAATTTAAATATGATATTTGGATTCAGTGAATTTTTTCGAGTCGAAAAACATAGTTTTCTGCGTAAAAGCGCGCAGTGGAATTTTGACCGGCAGTACCGGCTGAGACCTGTCTGGTACTGCAGCTGAGAAAATTGATTATGAGTAAATAGGATTAAGAAATGAGGAATTATAATTAGGGGAGGTAGAAATATTTGAAGTGCGATTTAGAGCGCTAATCTTAAAGGTTTTGGTCAAAAATTTGGCTAACGGACAAAAATAAGTGAACCGGGCCTAAGTGGGCCCAAGACCCAACATATATAAACATTAGTTATGAGTATTTCAGCTCATTTTGCCCTAAAGAAGGGGTGTTGGGCGCTGAAATTGGGAAGAGAGAAGAGAAGAGAGAAAACCTAACTCTCTTTGATCTTCAAATCACCATAACTTGAGCTACGGAGCTCCGATTGACGAGCCGTTTGCGGTCACGCGTTGCTCTTCTCATCCTCTACAATTCTATCTAAGTTTTGTGGTGAGTATTCCATTCATCTCTGCCCAGTTTTTGAAATTCCCCACTGTTACACGTTTTTGGGTAGTTAGTGTTGAAATCTTGTGATTTTGGGTGTTTAGGGATACTCCAACATGGATTCTAAGTGGGTTCTATCCCTACTTCATATGGGCTGAGGTAAGAGGTGCTCAAACCCTTGTGATTTGTCATTTTTATGAGCCCTAGGTTGATGTATGTATGTGATATTGGTTATGTTAGTGTAATTGGTGATGTTGGTGCACAATTGGGAGATTGGCATTGCTTGAGGAGCTTTGGTGAGGCTTGGAGCTAAGGTTGGTGAAGACTTCCATAGAAGAGGCTCAATTGGTTTGGCTACAAGAGGTACGGTTTAAGTTTTATTTAAGTACCGTGTGTTGTGATGAGAATTCCTAGGCTAGATGCCCCTAGGATTAAGTTTGGATTGTGTAAATGGTTGGTGCTAATATGCATAGTTGGTATGCAATGTGAATTAATGATTGGGTTGAAAATTGTGTGGCCTTGTATGTTTGGTGTATTGAGAAGGTATGATATTGATTATGTATAATGATGGTTGATTGAAAATGGTATTATTAGAAATTGGGATGAGGAAGGATGTATGACATGATATTGTGTTTGTCCTTCAGCCATTTGATTGAGAAGTGTTAAAATGGTTGGATGTGGTTTGGAAAATTTGGTAAAGTGTCAATGTGTGAGTTGAGGAGGCTTGATGTGGATTTTGGTACATTTTGATTGATTTCAGAAAGGGTTGAAATTGGCATGTTTTGGTTGATTTTGAAAAGAGTTGAAAATGGCTTGTTTTGAAAATGGCACCTTGTGGTTTTGTATGAAAACATGATTTTTGGGCATACTTTGACGGGACATAACTTGGACTACGGATCTCTATTTTGTGCCAAATCTGTTTAGAAAGGAAATTGGATCCGGGATGTCCATGCCTTTCAAAGAACGGGTGAAAAACAATTTAAAATGAGAAAGTTATGTCCGTCGGAAGATTGGGGTTTGAATCTGTAAATTCTGCAGCTTTTAACTTAGAAAATTTTTAGCAGAACGACCCTCCGCGCGTAGGCGCACTTGGCGCGTACGCGCCGTTCTTCAAGAAAGTATCATTGACGCGTGCGCGTGGTGTGCGCGGGCGCGTCGATGCGCTGCACCAAATGCCCAGCCATTTTCCCAAGAATTGTGCCAGTTTTGTGCCTGGGGCACGAATGTATCCGCGCGTGCGCGTGGCTGACGCGTGCGCGTTGTTTGGCTATTTTTCAACCCGCGCGTATGACGCTTGTGCGTCGATGAGTTTTGTGGCCATCCACGCGTGCACGTGGAGTGCGCGTACGCGTGGCCCTATTTTCATGCCAAAGTTGATTTTTGAGTTTTTAAAGCCAAATCTCATACTTCTAAGCCTCTGATCTCACCCCTTATGTATTAAATCATTATGATATGCCTAGAAATGAGGAAGGAGCTAGGGGATGTGGTAACTTGCGAGTGAAGCAAGGGGAAAGGTTATGATCAATGATGATCTAAGATGATTATATGAGATATGGAGGATGACGGTGGAAGTACCGTGTATGCCATGAGCCGAAGGGCTATATTTATTGATAAATGGCCGATTCTTGATTGAACCATGAGCCGAATGGTTGAGTATAATGCATATATAATTAATGAATGAATGTGTTAAATGGATAATAATGAAAAATATTGAAATGTGATGTGTGACCCCGGGTAGTAGGCAGTGGCGTTGTCCACTTGCTCCGGGTATGAGACGGGAAAGGATGTTTATGATAAATGAGTTTAATTATGGAGTTTTGAATACATGTGTATTTGTGATACTTGGGTAGTAGTAAGGTGGTGGTTCGTCCCGCTTGCTCCAGGTTAATGTTTGAGATTTGATAACAGTGATGATTGCATCTAAACTGAACGAATGTATGTTTTGAGATCCTGGGTAGTAGCAAGGGTTGTGGTTCGTCCCACTTGCTCCAGGACAGAGATTGAGACCCTGGGTAGTAGCAAGGGTTGTGGTTCGTCCCACTTGCTCCAGGTTAGAGATTGTGACACCTGGGTAGTAGCGGCAGTAGTGGTGAATCCACTCGCTCCAAGTTGAGCTTTTAAACACCCGCCTAGGTAGTAGCTGCAGTAGTGGTTATTCCACTGGCTCTGGGTTGAGCGGGTAGTAGCAAGGGGGTTGTAGCTCAAACCTACTTGCTCCGCAATGGGTGTTTCTGTCCATGGTTAGCTACTAGGACGTGTCGGGTTGGCTATATAACCGACAGATGATATCATCAGCCATAGGGCAGGCATTCATCATTTGCATATGTTTGAATTGTTTGGGTTTGCCATTTGTTTTGGATTTCTACATCATATATGCTATGTTATCTGACTATATGCTACTTGTTCTACTTGTACCATATTTGTGTATTACTTGCCTGTATTGCTTGTGTTTGTACAACTGAGAGACCCCTCATGACGGTGTCGGTGGATGATGAGGGCTGTTCTTGATGAGATGAATTGATGATGCGATTGCATGATGATGATGATTATTGAATGAGATAATTGGAGCTCCCTGGGTAGACGCAGTGATGTGGTTTCACTAGCTCCAGGTGAGTGTGTGATGTATTGATATAGAATTGCTGAGGCAGAACAACTGGTGATGGTTTTGCTTATAATTCTGAGTCTGATTCGTGGAAGAGTCAGCGAGTTGGGAAACATGTGAAACATGAATTAGATTTAGCATTCCCTTATGACAGTTGCCTATTCATGGATTAGCAAGAACCTAGGATGAATAATTGGTGAAGAAGCTTAGGATGCTTAGTGAGTCTTATTGCAGTGCATTGTATTTATTTGGCACTTTTACCGTACTGGGAACCCATGGGCCCGGGGTTCTCATTCCGTATATATTTCTTGTTTTTCAGATACAGGTCCAGGTGCTCGGAAGTGAGTTGTGGGTCGTCTGAGAGACGGCGAAGATCTTCATTTCCTCTACTTCGTGTTTTAATTAGAATCCCTCCACCTTTATTTTGAAAAGATTATATTATGTATTGAACTTTTTGAATTTGCCTATAGAGGCTCTCATGTTTTCTTCGGGAGAGATTAGGACATACTGTTGTCAACTACTTTCATACTGTACTCTAGTCAGCCTAAACTTCGCGGGTCGCGACTAGTGGCTATTTACTTATGCTATAAATATCTATCTGTTATCTATCTCTTAATCTCCTTTATGCCTTGACCGTATATCGCGTTCGGCTTAGCAGTTTAACTTTTCATTGTCAAAACGTGAGTGATACGTCTTCGCGATTTTATTTCTACTCTTTTCAGGCTTCTCGATTAATACTCCTTTCGAAAATTACCTATATTTATATATTATAAATCCACCTGAGAGTCGTACCACCGTAATATCATTGACTTATGACTCGAGCATAAGGATTTGAATATTAGGGTGTTACATAGGTCTTTTTCAATTGGTATTTTGATAGTTTTTTAAGGAGGATATTCAGATTCTATTACTGATCCTGAGCTTGTTTTCCAAACAACAGTTGGCTTTGTTAAAGGACATAATTTCTTATCGGTTTTAGAGTAATAATTAACATACCAATCAAAGAAGTATAAACTAATTCTATTTTCTTTCGTAAAATCATAGAATAGTTCTCTTAGTCTAATAACTTCATTTTCTGAATGGTTGGTAAAATATCAATCTCTTAGTGGTTTATTATAATCAGCATTAAAATCTTGTCTTATCCATTCTTTATCAATCTTAAATGGTTCTTCCTTAATAATTACTGATAAGACTTGTGATTCCATTGGATCAAATTCTGAAGGTAATTTGTATACAGCAGTGGCTATATGTGGCCTTCTGTTGTCAATTCCTACAATATTATCCATATTTCCTATTGATAAGTTATCTATAGAATTTCTATGACTAATAGTTTCAACATTATCAGAAATTCTTAATGATTGGGATATATTCATTCTAATTCTAATATCTGGTCCTTCTCTTATTATTTCTCTTATCCTAGTATTTTGTATTTGTGGTTCTTCAATACCATCAGGTATTACCCATTCTTCAGGCATTCTATTTTTTAATTCTTCATGTCTTAATCTTCTAGGGGTTTGTATATTAGATCTTTTTAGATTTGCATGCATAATTATCGTTTCTTCTTTTGAGGATTGTCTTAATGCTTTAAAGTCATAATTAACCTCAGTAATTTTATAATATATTCTATAGATTATTTCGAATGGATCATATTTCTCATTTATAATTGTCTCATCAGATCTTACTTACAATTTTAAGGCTTGCCATGTGTATTCATTTTTTAAATTCATGGCATAATTTGGGTAACAATTAAAAAAACTGGTCCATCATGACAGTTACTTTCTAATATTCCTATTAATGAGTCACTAAAATTTTGGAATCTGATATCTCTTAAGGTTAATAATATAGGCAGATTAATTCCTATTCTAAAATTAGGTTTTATGGCTACTTGTATTAATCTTATATGAATGAAGTTATATCCTTTACTGCTATGTTCTTTCAACTTATCTTCTTCTAAGATGGTAATAATCTTATTACTACTTGTTCCTGGTTTACAATATTCTAACATATGAATTTCATAATTTCTTCCTTCCCATAAGTTTCTCTTTTTATATAATTTATCTTTATCTATTATAGGTATATTCCAATTATGAAAACTTTCTTCTAACTTAGCTATTTCTAATTCATTTTTAGTTTCAGAGGTGGATGCTTCATCATTATCTGTTTTTATTACTAAAGAATTATTTTTTCCTAGATTTAAACTATTCATCGTTCTCAACAAACTAGCCATTTTATGGTTAGAACTTTGTGAGTTACGGGACCACCCTCGTTAACCAACGGATTCACTGCCTTAGTTAGGACTTACAACCGGGACTACGATCTGGGCTGACCAACGTATTAACAGTTCTCACTGCTACTTCAAAGTTTTAATTATAAAACCTTAGTTTATAGAGCTGATTTGTAGTAAAAATCCAAAAAAATAATACTTTATAAATGTTATCAGATATATATAAATATATATATATATATAGTTTAACAAGAATTACATAATCAAGATCCTATCCCTCTTAAACAAACTTGTAAAGATAAAGGCAAGGGAAAAAGTAACTAATACAATACGAAACATCTTTTAAACAGAAGAGGAATATATAAGTTCTTCCGAACCTCGTCGTCCATAACCTGGAAAAGAGAAGACCTATAGGGGAGTGAGAACGTCGTCCTCACTGGTTCTCACTATAGGATTAGAGAATTATTATAATAGGATACGTGAAAATAAAACTCTTTTTAAAGTACAGTGATTAATATCCGCCTTATGTATCCTTTCAAAACTAAAAACATACATTCAAATATCTGAAATCCTTTTTAAAAGAGAAAACTGTCAACTCTTCAAAAATTCCAAAACCTTTTTAAAAGTTTCTCCTAGACAGCATGAAGGACCAAGCTGTCCCAAGCATAGGTTCATTGAGTCTATGCTGAACCAGTTTAATTTTTCATACTTTCCTAAACCAAAAAAATACAAACCAAACACGGCCTTTGGCCCATCTCATAATCAACCATGGCCCTAGGCACCAACAATCCAAACAACAGCCAATCCACTGCAATCCAACCAATTTTTCAGTCACAAACACAAGTAAGAAGATTCAAACACAATCAAGCAGAACAATTAATAGTTAAATACAATTAATCACATGGGCAAACCAAATATAATATGCACACCCAAGTACAATATGCACACCCAAACAATGTCACATAGATGCATATGATGAATGCCTATCCTAGTGGCTGATGAGTCTCATCTGTCGGTTATAAAGCCAACCCGACAAGTCCTGGTAGCTAACCATTGGACTGTCCCTCTGTCGTGCATCCGTAACTCGAGTTATTCACAATCATAATCATAATCACACAACACCCACACTGGTTTTTATCCACGGGGGCGAGCTCATCCGGAACTTTCACAATGTCTGGCCACACTTACGACATAGGGTCAGTAGAGTATCGAGTCTCAACCCAGAGCACGTGGTGGCTAGCCACTGCTTTCACCCAAGAAAACTCGTATCTCAGATAATTGAAAGTGCAACAATCACTTTATCAAATCAATAATCATCCATATTCATATTCACCCATAATTTAATATCAATACAGCCATCCGGCTCATAGCATAATCCACAACTAGCCATAATTCATTATCATGTACTGCCATCCGGCTCATAACATAATAGCACTTCCACCATCCAACATCATCAAACTCATAAAGACATCACTCAAGTCATAAATCACTTTTTCTCAAATCTCTTTACTTTGAAATCAAAAATCAATTCCTTCCAGCCTTAACTTTAAACTCCCCATTTCTCAAATCATTATAGGCTCACAAGCCACTTTTCCTCAAACGTAAATTTCTTTTTTTAAAATAAAGTCACCTTCCTCAACATCTTTCCATAACTTTTCAAAAACCACACCAAATCAAAAGTCTTTTCTGAGAGATTCAAAATCATTCATCCTAAAACAGGATTTGGTGACAAAAGTTCCTCAGCAGAGTCTCAAGTCTTTAAGGGAGAATAACATAATTTATTTCATCAAATTCGTTTTAAATCTTTAAAACCTTGGATTCCTTATTTGAGTAATAAAAAATAGAATCTAAGTCAAACCGAGTTGTGTAATCAATTACTCCAAACACATTTTCAAAACTATTTCTTTTACTTAAACAAAACCAACTCCAATCCCATGATTAAATATAAAGAGTTTCAAACTACTCAAAGATTTTTTTAGTCTTGAAAAACTCAGAATTCAAAGAGTGCTTTAAACTTTTCCTAAAACATTGTAAAATTAGACTTGTCAATAAACTTTCACGTTCTTTCAAAGTCATTGAAACTCCTCCAATTGAAACCCTCAAGTCAAATTCAAAGACAAACCCTTTTTACATTTAAAACAACCTTAAAACATAAGTTCCTTCAAAATAACTTGCTCCCAAAGGAGATATAATACTTTTCTTAAGAAACAAGACTAAATCATAGTTTCCTTTTTTAATAATTCATTTCAAAAGCATAAGTCATCCCTTTCTTAAATAATCCAAGTAAAATAGTAGAAGTCTTTAACTCATAATTTTCCAAATAATATTTCAATAAAGTCTCGGATTTTATAGGAATTTCGGCAGACCTCCCCTAAAACTTGGACTCTGCCACCCTTTCCGGGTCCCAACCAAACCATTCCGCAACCCTCTTCAACGGGTTCAAAACCAAATCAGTTCAAAATCAAGTTGTTTCCAAAAGTGCATCATTTTTAGATTTCAAGAATACCAATTCAAACTCAAATCAATTTTCAACAGGATACACTCAATTTCAAAGCTTTTACAAAATAACTTTAAAGAAGCATTTCCAGAACAGTCCGTTTCACAAAACCGAACAATAATTCAGCCAAACAAGCATTCATATTCATCTAAGATAACCAACAATACATAAGACTTATACAATCATTCAAAGATACATTTTCTCACATCAATATCCATATATAATACTTTCAATTAATAAAGTGTAGTTTTTTAAAAAGGCCCCTACCTTGATAAGTCGAAACCATAACCCAAACGCCTCACAAAAATACTTTCATCTCGACCCAAATCGACGGCAACCAAAACCTCAACTCCGCTTGCTTTCTCAATAGCATAACAGCCTCAAACGTCAGATGCAAACTCGGTTTCTAATTCCTAAGACCATTAACATTGTAAATACTTTAATACACGTAATAGAATGCTAACGCAGGGTCTCCAAAACAAAAATACTTACTGTAATGACAAAACAAAGCAGCGGCAGTCTCTGAATCGGTTTGGCGGCAACCCCAGCAACCACCGCAAGCGGCAGTGGCGACTGGACGCCGGCGACGGCAACTAAAACTAACATGCAATGGTTGTAACACTTTTAGAAACTCAAAAGAAATGAAACCCAATACTTAAAACCTTACTAGTAGTGTTTTTCTGGCAACGGCAGTAGGTCTCGAGCTGCAAAAGTGGCGGTGGCTGGGTACGGGTCTCCCCTCTCTCTCCTCTGCTCCCTGCTCTCTCTCTCTCTCTCTCTGTGTGTGTGTGTGTGTGTGTGTGTGTGTGTGTGTGTGTGTTTGTGTGTGTGTGTGTGTGTGTGTGCGCGCGCGCGCCGACGGCTTCCCTCTCGACGGCAACCCCAACGCGATGGTGCCTTCTCACCAGCAGCTAACCCTCGGTGGCGTCAAAGGCGAGGCGGCTGAGCTTGTCAACGACGGCGACACAGAGGCAGCTTCTTCCTCTCCCGTGTGCGCCACCCTCTTCCGTCAGTCTCTCTTTTCGTGAACTTCAAGGATAATGGCAACACCGTGAGGATGAACGTTGATGGTGAATAGTAGCGGCAGCCTCCTGGACGACGGCGGCGGCGCAAGAAGTAGGACGTAGTGGCAGCGGTGGTCTTCTCTGGTTGCAAGGTGAAAACGCACATTCTTTCATATGTGGAAAGACACACTCCTTCATAATTCCTCCAAGAGAAGGGGAAAAGACACTCTCATTCGTTTATATTCCTTCTGAAGATGCACAACCGAGAGATCATGTTCGAGTTCACTACCGGATGTGTCGAATCTAGCAGATTAACCGACAAGTGAGCTCACAGCCAATAGGACAAGCATATATCATGTGCATTTGTTTGCTATTGTTTGAGTGTGCATAACTATTTTGGTTTGTCCAATTGAATTTCTGTTAACTGTTAAATGTACTATTTGTTGTGATTGCTCTTTAGTTGTATTTGTTTTGTACTTCTGATTTTTTGTGTATGGTTTCACAATTGAGACTTGAGACTTGAAATTAATGGTTATTATGACTATGTGAATGAATGAGATCGTTGGTAGTTCAAAGTATGTTAAAATTAGCAATTAACTCCGTATTGATTTTTTTTGTGATTGAAATTACCGAACTGAATACTGAACCGAGTAATTGGATATTGGGAGTAAAGATGAGATTATATTGGAAATGGTTGAGGTTAAAGGTAATTGATAACACTGAGACTTTAGCAAATTGACCCGGTTGGGATTAGCTAAAATCCTGGACTTGAACTTCTGTGAAGTTGAAGAATTAGGATTGCCTAGTGGGTTCATATCTCTTTATATAGTCTTTATTTGGAACTATTACTCTACTGGGAACCTTCGAATTCTCACCCATCGTGGTTTTTCTATTTTTCAAATACAGGGCGTGACGCACCTCGTTGAGTGTGTGGGATTCTGTTTGGCGAAATGAAGGAGATTCTTTTGAAGTTCACTTTTATTTATTTAGAGTTTTTTCTACATTTGAAATCTTTTTTGTATATTCCTATTAGAAGTTTTTATTTGGAAAAACAAGAACATTCTGGTGTAATATTCTAGCCGGCTTTTTCTTCACGGCTCGAGACTAATAATTATTAAATATCTTATTTCAGAACTTACATACCTATATATGTAAACCTGTTTTGCTTCTGTATACGATGTTCACTTGCATTAACATGATTTGAGTGTGATTAATGGCTGTCAATTGTTTAAAAAATTTTTTCACAGGCTCCTAATGATATTATTATTCTTCAAATATTATATATGTATCTTTATTTTAGGTATCATAATGCCTCGCCACCTTTAATTTACGATTTAATTTTAAAACTGTGTGTGGTAGGGTATTACAGAAAGCTTGAAGAGTGAAAAAAACATGCTTTTCTATGGTTATTCTTATCTGAAGTTTTGTAATAGATTTTATTATCATTGTAAAATAGTAAAATAAGTATATGTATAATTATGTTCAATGTAAATGCTAATACTTAGAACTCAAATATTATATGCAATTACATTCAGGGACAGATCCAAGGAGGGGCAAGCATAGGCTTTGCCCCCGTCTTTTTTTGAACAAAAATAAATAATTTTAAGTATATAAAGTTATTATATACTATATAATTTTATTGTTTATTTAAAAATAGAAGAGTATTTTGTAATAATTAATTTTAGTATATTTATATTATTTACAAATAATAATAATTGTCTGAAAAAATAATTTGAGATTTTAGAAAAAAAGATAAATTGTTAGTCTTAATAAAATGAGTATAATATAAGTAAAAAATGTGTTAAGGTTTTAGCGGCAATAATAATAGCAACTAAAAGTGAATAATATTATAATCTTAGAATTACTTTTAGTAGCCATATAAAATTTTGAGAAAATGGTCACAAAAAATTATAACTTTAGGGGCCATTAAAAATTTTTTTATTGACAATTGTATAATTGCTACAAAAAGTTATAATTTTTAGCGGCCATTAAAAAGATCTTTATTGGCAATTATATAATTACTGCTAAAATCTTTTAGTTACAAAATATAAGATTGCTAATCTCTAATTGCTAGTAATTATAATAATGACTATTTTAATAATCACTAAAAATAAAATAAATAGTCGCTAAAAATAATTTTTTCTAGTAGTTACTGTATTAATTGATTGTTATTTTGATATGTATGAATAAGAATTCATATATATACAAGTTCATCTATCATTCATTCATTTTAATAGTTTACATCATATTATTGAGTATATATATCACCGAAAAGCCTCATATAAAGCAATCTGTTTGTGATTTACAACACATATATGTAATTATAGAAATTAATACATTACAACACATATATGCAATCGGTCTCTATTTTTTAACTTGCTCTCAAGGAAAATTAATCAATTCCCTCCAGGCCCTTGAGGTAGATCCATTAATTAGCTTATATTGATTCTTCACCACTTCAGCTTTGCTGGAAAATACTATAAAACCATTCAAAAAGAAAAGTAAGAACGTCACATTAAGAAACAAGAAAAGGAATTCAAATAAAATAAAATGAGCAATAATCTATCTGAAATTTGTGCCCCCACCTTGTCAATAAGTGATTGATAGTATGGCTTCACTTTTTCGACGTCCACCAAAACTTTGCTTTTGCTATAGAGATCATATTTACTACATAATACATAAAATTACGGGTGATTATTTACACTCTCTCAACCTTAATGTAGCCATAATGACTTAATAAAAATTTGGTTTTGTATTATGGTTTTAAAATGATAATTAATTTTAAATATTGTAATTAAATTTTATTTCTAAAACATAATAGTCAAAAGATTATTCCATTTCAAAAAAAAAAAATATCATAAAGAATAAGAAAAGTTCTTATCAACAACAGCCCATTGAGGAAGCTCACCGAATTGAGGAAGGTGAAGAATCTTTCCGAGATCTGAAATAAACAAATATTCATTTGTCAATTCATATTAACTATCTATCAATAATAAAAAAACTTTCTTAAAATAAAACGACAAAAAATAACTAAAATTAAACTAATTAACCTTTATAATAGAAAATTAAAAAAAAATCTAAGATTTCAAATTTAATTACCATGGATGAGAGCAGTCAAATGTAACCAATCTTCGTTAGGATAATCTTTTCTAATGGCTTCTGCAGTTTGCAACAAATGTTGAATTTGAGGTTCATCCAAATCAGGATCACTATCATCCACTACTTCATTAAGCAGCTCACAACATTCCCATATACTCATTTCTGCTTTGTCCAATTTCTTATAGTGCTCCCTCATTTTCTTTACCTATATTATTAGCAAATGAAATTTTCATGAATTAGCATTGAGCTTTCATGTTATTGTGTATTAGTATATATAAACATGTTTGAGGAAAATAAGAATTTGGCTTACAAAATCATGTGTCTGATTAATGTGTTGTAATCTATAGAATTCTTCCACACCTTTTTGTCTTTCACTTTCAATATCATAATCCCTGTCAAATAATCTCATTAAAAGACTAATTTCACTTTGATCGATATCTGAAGCCATTTTTACAAATTTGTATGTGTATTATTGTATGGTATATGTAAGCTATTTATGAAGGGTTATGAATTTGTAAATTATTTTACACAATATCTTAAATGATTATTTAAACAGTAATTATATATAAAAAGTTGTTATATTTATTGATATATGATTTGGTATATATATGAAAAGTGTTTTACTTTGTGATCAAAATTAAATTCTTTCAAAAATATAAAAAAGAAATCTCAGTTTTATTGAGAGAACGTGGGTCACAAAGATACAAATTTTTTCTCGCCCTTTATGTAGTAAAATTAGAGCAAACTAAGTTTAAGTTAGGTTTTTTATTTTTAAATTATATTGACATGTGTAATTAGTTGCATATTTAACATTTAAAACAAAATTAAATTGTTAAAATATTAGATAAAGAAATCTAGCAATTTATATGTCTTTTCTATTACTAAAGAAAGTTAGAGTTTAATTTTTATTATTAAAAAAATTAAGATAAAAAATCTTAAAAGAAAAAAATATCTATGTACAATCACATTTTAAGTTTAAATAAGACTTTTATATATGTCAAAATTTATATTAGAGATATAATTATTTATATGTCTTATTACATTAATTTAAATATTTTTAGATGAGTGAATTTATGTCAAATATATGGCGTTAGCTGCTTAAAATCATAAATTTTAAATCAAAGAAATAAAAATCAAATAAAAGAGAATATTGAAAGGGGAACTGAAACCTGAAGGATTGGCCAAATGCATTGCTTTCTGGAGCCTTAAACGTTCTGTCCTTTGCCAACACAAGTTCACTGGTTTCTTCGGTGTGCACATTCTTCTTTTCCTCAGCTTGGGAACCTAGAAAAAAAACAAATTGAGATATATGGGATTTTCTACCCAGAAAAAAAAATAACGCTCCAATACTTTTTTTTTTAAAAGAAGAAGAAAAACATAATCAAACCATGGGCAGGGTGCTCAGCTTGGATGGTCATTTTCTCTATTTCAAATAAGCAAGAAGCGAAGCACAGGACAAAGAAGTTTAGAAACTTGGAAGAAGGGATATGAAACTCCAGTGAAAATGGGTGTGACAATAACCTAAGACAAAACGAGTTTATATAGTACAACACTAAGTCCTTGTCGTGAAATTTGAAATCTTGGAGTCCTTAACTAAAATGACGTTTCGGAGGATTTATCATTATCTGTATAAACCAAAACCATACCATTCTTAGTAACTTTTCAATTAATCAAATTTATGCCACCAACTATATGCCATTAGTGTGCTTTCCAAATTCACCCATCTATACGTCATAATAATCCAATAACACCTGTTTCAATACTTGCAAGAATTTTCTTTTCTGAAAAAAAAAAACATTCCATTTATATTTCTATAACCGACAATTTGTTTGAATTCTTGTAACATTATCTTTTCCTCCTTACTAGAAAAACAGTAATGTCCCTACATATGTAAATAAATTCTCTCATTTCATTTATTTTTATATGATAAGAACATCAGATTGAGAGAAATATCTTATTATCCCATCTTATTAATTATGATAATGAGATCATACTCGATCTTAATTATTGTCAAGTAAAAAAATAAATTGAGATCATTAATTTATATTATGTTGTATATTTATGTGTACTGATATTTAATTAATCCATGCTAACTAAGAATATTGAAATTTTTATTTTTTTTAATAATTTAAATACAGTAGATAATCATTACATCTTAATGATCTTAACATGTTATTGTGTCCGTTCTCATATAATTATTTAGTAAATAATCTTATATTTTATATAAATTAGAAGGTAAATTAAATTCCTCTATATAGATGCAGATAAATAAATAAAAAATGATAAAGTATTTTTATGATAAGATAATTTTAAATTAGTTGATAGTGTAAAATTATGTTAACTAGCACATATAAATTAAATTTTGTTAAACAT
>NC_029793.2:109246162-109254841 GCF_000816755.2 Arachis ipaensis | reverse complement strand
TGTTATTTTTGCATAATATAATAATAATAATAATAATAATAATAATAATAATAATAATAATAATAATAATAATAATAATAATAAGAAAGAAGAAAAATGAGAGAAAGTATAAACTGCCCCCTTTATAACCGGACATGTCGGATTAGCTACCGGACTTGTCAGGTTTGACTTTATAATCGACAGATGATGAGATTCATCGGCCATAAGACAAACATGCATCATGTACATTTGAGTGATTTGTTTGAGTATGTTTTGTTTTGGCGTGCCTAATTGTTCAACTGTAATTAATTGCTACTTGTTCTATCTGTTGTAACTGCTACCTCTATTTGTGTTTTCTTTGTCTGAATTATATGTGTTTGCAATTGAGAGATCCCTCATGGTGGCCGAGGTGATGCTGAGGGTAGTTCCACCGGTATTTCGGAAGGTTAGAAGAGATGGAAAGTGAAGTATTAGATTAAAGATGGATTTAGAAGTTGAACACATTAGATAACTTACATAATTTATGGTTTAGAATACTTTCTTAAGTTTAATTCTGAGTGTCAGAATTCTAGGAATGCCTCTAACTTTCTCGAGATCTTATACATTATGTACGTTGGCACCTTTACCATACTGAGAACCTCCGGTTCTCATTCCATACATATATTGTTGTTTTTCAGATGCAGGTCTGGAGGCACCACACTGAACATTTTGGAGGCCTTCTTGAAGCAAAGAAATATATTTTTTCGTTACTCATTCAGTTTCTACTTGTATATAATTGTACATAATTGTTCTTTGTATTTTATACTTTGTCCCTCCTAGAGGTTGACTTGGAGAAACAGGTGTTTATTTTACGTTTTGGGTTGTATTTTGGAATATACATACATACATACATACATACATACATACATACATATATATATATATATATGTATGTATGTATGTATGTATGTATGTATGTATGTATGTATGTATGTATGTATGTATGTATGTATGTATGTATGTATACACTGGCCGGCCTTAGATTTGCAGGTTGAGTTCGGAGCTGGTTATCTATATTTTGGAATTTTGATCCATATATGTTTTTAACCTTCCTTTCGATCTTGCTTATCCATCTATGCTTATCTTTTGTGAGTGATGCAATTTCTGTTTCATTTTTTATTAACTTCTCTTTCAAGGCTCCTAGTTATAATTTCCTTCTATTATATTATTATATACGTATTTTTACTTTTAGAGGTCGTAGCGTCTTGCCACCTCTAATTTACGTCCTAGGCATAGCTCTATGTAGTAGGATATTATATTATGGTATCAGAGTAGTTCGTTCCTGTAGAGTCTGAGGAACAGACTGACTATGCTTCTGGGCATATTCTAGGTGTGTGTATATGCTGATTAGGATATCTAACTGATATATGTGGCATATTACGTCCTCGGCATATTTGGTGCAACAAAACTGTTAGTTTCATGGACTCCCACAAGAAGACTCAAACTTATTCATCTCTAATTTCCTACAAATCTGTGATACGGTGAAGGCTAATGGAGTCCATCCTGATGTCTATCGGTTATTGTTGTACGGGACTGAGCTAAGAAGTGGCTTGATACACAACCCAAGGAGAGCCTGGATACATGGGATAATATAGTCAAAGGCTGGCCAAGCTAAGGACCGATGTTTAGACATTCAGGCAACAAGATGGTGGATCTCTCTATGAGGCTTGGGAGAGGTACAACGTGATGCTTAGATGGTGCCCTTCCGTAATGTTTTCGAACTGGATACAGTTACAGATTTTCTATGGTAGAATTACTCAGGCCTCCAGAACCTCTTTAGATAATTCTACAGGAGGATCTCTTCATATAAAGAAAATCACTGAAGAGACTCTAGAGTTGATTGAGATGGTTGCTAACAACCAATATCTATATTCTTCTGAGAGGACCACCATGAGGAAAGGAGTCATGGAACTGGATGCTTTAGATACCATTCTTGATTAGAATAAAGCCATGTCTCAATAGATAAATTCCATTACTCAACACTTGGGTGGACTATAAGTTTCAACTATTAATATCCAAGATGCTCCCTATGACATGAGTGGTAGATTTTCTTAAGGTGATACTTTTGATTATGGTCAAATTCTCTCTGAACAGGTTAATTATATGAAAAATTTCTTCATACCCCTAATAATGATCCGTTCTCCATGACTTATAATTCAGTGTAGAGGAATCATCCATATTTGGATGAAAAAATCAACCATAGAGGTACCATAATTTCATAACAATCAGAGCCATCAGAATAATTTCAACCAGAGTGATTTCAACAACAGCAATCCACGATCCAGTTCTAAAAATCTTTCGACTTGGAAGGTTTAGTTACTGAACTCTCCAAGAATACTATTAGTTTCATGCAGGAAGCCAGAGCTTCAATTAGGAATTTGAAGGTTCAAATGGGTCAATTAGCCATAAAAGTTGCTGAAATTGATAAGCGGTCCACCAATACCTTTCCTAGTAACACAATTTCAAATTCAAGAGAGGAGTGCAAGGCTATCACCTTGATAAGTGGACAAGTGGTAAGTACGGAAGCATAAGTTACTGAAGAGCCGGTTGAAAAAGAAGCTCCAGAGAAGGCACAAGCCAAGGTGAAGCACGCCCCACAAAGGCACCCAGACAACCCTTTTTTTATTGAAATTGAGCTACATAAAGTCAAGTCTCCAGTACCTGAATACAAGCCTAAAATGTCATATTCTCAGAGGTTTTAAAAGGAGACTAAGAACAAGCATTTTCAAAGTTCTTGGAAGTCTTCAGAAAGTTGCAAATCAATCTTCCTTTTGCTAAGGTTTTGGAGCAAATGCCTCTCTATGTTAAATTCATGAAGGAGTTGCTGTCCAAGAAGAGGACTATAAAGAGAGATAAGATAGTGGTCCTGACCAAGGAATGTAGTGCCTTAATTTAGAGTAATTTTCCAAGGAAGATGCCAGATCTAGGAACCTTTCAAACTCCATGTACCATTGGGAGAAAAAAATCTTTGAGAAAGCCTTATGTGATCTGGGTGCAAGCATCAATTTAATGCCTTTGTCTGTAATAAAGAAACTGCAAATGAAAGAAGAGAAACCAACAAGGATAGCACTACAAATGGCAGATAAATCTTTGAAGAGTGCACATGGAATAGTGGAGAATATCTTGGTCAAAGTAGAAAGCTCTTCCTCCCAGTGGATTTTGTAATTCTTGACATGGAGGAGGATGAAAATGCCTCTATAATCTTAGGAAGACCATTCCTAGCCATTGGGAGAGCTCTGATTGATGTGGAAGAAGGTGAATCAATGCTGAGGGTGCATAAAGAGCATTTGATCTTCAAGGTTTTTAAACCCATACATCACTCAGGTGAAGAAGCTACGGCAACTGCATGAAGATTGAGTTCACTAATCCAAATCTCCAAGAACCCCCTGATGATGTAAAACAAAGTTTGCAGCTCAAGCCTCCCTTGGTGACAATCAACAAAATTTTCCCTGACATGAAATCTAAGTTTAGTGTTGGGAGTGCAGGGTGTCGGGAAAGGGCTCCCCAGAAGAAAGTACCCAGGGGATGGAGAAATAAAAAGATCTTCACTGAAGGTTTCTCCCCAGGGTTAAAGGTAATGTTGGCTCGTAATCCAGTATTGCCTCATATAGTAAATAGAATCCTCTCTCTTGAGCATATTGAGCTACATCAAGGGGACATAGGGAGAAAATTCATAGTGAGATGGGAGGATTTGAAGCACTATGATCAACCCCACCTTAACAAGAAATCAATTGTTCAGCTAGTGACGTTAAAGAAGCACTTGTTAGGAGGCAACCCAATCATCCGTATCCTTAGATTTTCTATTTATTTTGATTTTATTTATTTGGTTTTATTCTCTTATAGTTTTTATTCTTTTTACGTTTTTTTGTAATTTAAAGTGTTGAAAACAGGAACAGGTGCAATCAGAAAGGAGTTCAAAACACTCTGGAGGGGATTTGCTTTAGATGCCCTGGCGCCAAATGCCGCAACTTGGCATTTAGCGTCGGGAAGGCACAAAAATTGAGGAATGGTCACCGAAGGCTGGCGCTAAATGCCCCGACTTAGCGTTTAGCGCCGTCGTGCACATATTTCGAAGAGCAACTATTGTGGAGGTGGAGCTAAACGCGGCAACATGGCATTTAGCGCTGGGAAAACCATCAACATTTCAAACCTCTCTATTGGGTGCATACACACACTATTGTGCGTACGCACAACCTATGCTTCAACTAGATAATTTGCCATTGTTCATGTGGTGCTAAACACGGGCATATAGTGTTTAGCACCAGGAGGAGGATCACCAACTCCACACTCTCTGCAGGGTGCACACGCACACAGCTGTGCGTGCACACAAACCTTCTCCTTTCACTCAGTATGCGTACACACGGACCTGTATGCGTACGCACAAGCATATTTTTTTCCAAAAAAAAAAAAATAGTGAAAACGCACTGCAGGTGCTAAACGCCGAGCCTGGCATTTAGTGCCAGTAGCGCCTCAGCGTCGATTTGAAGTGGGGATTTGAATTCGAAAAAAATGAAATCGTGGGCCGCACACTTGAACACCCCCTTTTTCCACTAATCAGCAACACTCCCCTTCCTTAAATATGTCCTTCCGATACCGATAACCCTCCCAACCGTTACCCCTTCACCAACCCCCCTTCAATTTCCCCAACCCCATTCAATTCCATTTAACTTCCTTTACCCCTTCCCCTTTCACCCCAACATAACCCTTCCCCCTTCTTCTATATATACCACTATTTTTATCTTTTTTTTACACTACCACAACAATTCCCCCTCACTACTACTACCTTTTCTACCCACTTCATCTTTACTTCCATTTACCTCCCTTCACTTTTTCAATTTCTTAATTCCCTCTCCACTTACCTTGCCTTTATTTTATTTTATTTTATTTTGCATACCCCTCTTTTCTTCTCTTTGTTTTCCTGCTTCCACACACCTTACCAGTTTTCCCCATTTCTTGTCCCCTTGTCCCTATATACTTCTTCTTCTATTTTCTATTTTTCTTTGCTCGTGACAAATAAAAGCTTTAAGTTTGGTGTGGTTCCGCTGTTTTTTCTTTGATCATTATTTATGGCACCCAAGGGAGGAAAGTCCTCTTCAAGAAAGAGAAAAGAGAAGGCCCTTATAACTGGTCCTTATGATGCTAGCCGATTCAGTTCCAAGGTGCATGAAGAGCACTTTCATGAAATCACCCGTAAGAAGAAAATGATCCTAGAGGTGCGATTCGATCTTAAGCCGGATGAGTATTAGGAAATCAAGGAGGAGATACAGAGGAGATGCTAGGGAACACTGTGTAACCCGGTGACTGAAGTGGGCCAACTGATGGTCCAGGAGTTTTATGCTAATGCTTGGGGTACATACAAGCATGTGAAGGGTGTGAACTCCATCCTCAAGAACTGGTGCACCATGGTCAGAGGGCAGATTTTGGAGTTCAGCCTAAGGAGTGGGAAGGAGGCACTTCAATTACCACCTTCGGGAGATGATCCCTACTCTTTTTCTGAGAAGGTCAATAGCGACTGGAGGTCAGAATAGATACTTGCAGACATATGCCTTCCAGGAGCTCAGTGGAGGCCTAATTTTGAGGGGCAACCTTCGCAGTTGGGGGGACAAAATCTGAGACCGGTAGCTCAGGGGTGGTTGGAGTATATTCAGTGCTCTATTATCCCGATGAGTAACCATTCTGAGGTTACTATAGACTGGGCAATGCTGATCCACTGTATCATGCTCGGGAATGAGGTGGAGGTAAAGCGAGTGATTCCACAGAAGATATACAGCATTGCTTCTAATGCCTTCACCCATGCCAAGCTGGCATTTTTGCATCTCATCTACCGCCTCTATGATGCCTCCAAAGTGCACATAGAGCATGACACCCTCATTCCTATAGAGAGACCGATCTCTAAAAAGACCATAGAATATGTTTGGGAGTATGCACAATCCCGAGAGAGAAGCCAATTCCCCTACCTCAGAAGGAGTAGCCTATGCTGCCTCAAGGACACTATTTCCCACCACAGGAGTACTGACATCAGCTGACTTGCTCCATCGAGCAACTGAGGGTGAGCCAGGATGGTCATAGTGCTCTTCTTCAGCAGGTTCTGATAGAGCAGCAGAGTTAGCGCCAAGAGCTCACACAAATGAGATTGGATTTTGGGCCATTGAGAGGATATTTGGGAGCTCATCTCGACGGAAGAGACTACCACCAGGATGACTGAGGTGGTCGAGTTTCTTTTTATGCTATTTCCTTTTTTTTGTTTTTATTTGTTATTTTCTATTTTCTATTGCTTATTTTTATCCTTTGCATGATCTTTAATATTTATAGTTTCTTAGGTATTTTAGTTTAATTCAGTACTTTTATTTTTGTTTTAAAAAGATGCCTCATGTACCGCTCACTAACCTTAAATTCATAAAGAAAAAAAAAGAAAAAATATAGTGTAATACAAGAGTGGTTGAGTTATATATAGAACTATCTTATTTAAATTGATGTGGTGGTATTTATCTATGGTTTTGAATGCATAAAAAATAACAGTGCATATTTTATTTTGAAGTAAAGGATGTTAATTCATGAAGAATAGAAATTTAGAGAAGTATTATGAATTCTCTAAATAAAACAAGAAGATGATCCTTGGAACAAAAGAAATAGCAAGAAAAAGAAAATAAAAGCAAGGCACAAGGCTCTGAGCATTAATGGCTAGGAAGGTTAAAATTGATCAAAGCTCAAAGGTTAAAATTGATCTTTTGCTTTAATTGATATAGTGATATGATTGAAAACTTGTGACACTTGACAGTGATGTGAGGGCGTGGCTATGCCTCCAAAAGAATACCGAGCGTCAAAAGGAACAAGGAACATGAAGAAAGAGAATGTAGTGTTTAGGGATTTAAAAAACTTTAAAAATCATTATACTACTAATATTTTTTATAAAAGTTAGGGGCCAAGCCTCCACTTGCCCCCTCCCCCATGTATCCGTCCCTGCTCACGACTCACGAGCCATTGCATGTTCATACTCTTCTTCCAATCGGTGCTCACAATCGCTGTTTCCTTTGAAATCAAGAATGAAAAACTATTCTCCAGCATAACCTCTTCCTCTCTCTTTCTTTGGATCATGATTTATTCTCCTTCGAACCTTTCTCAATCTTAATCTAATTCTAGGATTTTATTATTCTCAATTTTGGTTGTCTCTTTTTCATTTCATGCTTGTTCTGATTTCGTTTTAATTTTGTTCCAAGATATTGCCTGCATAAGAAAGTAACATTATTCTAGTTTGTTCATAGTGTGCGTGAGTGATTGAATCAGAACTGCAAAGAGAAGGAGAAATTCCAAGAACAAACCCACCGATCACCACCAGTTTTCCACGTCGGAAGATCTCTGTAAGCACAAATCTCAATCCTCTGATTCTTTTGATCTGATTCCCGTTATTTTTGTTATTGTCGTTTATTTACAAAATCATTTAAATTATATTCAGCTAGTTTCAAATTATAATTTTAAGCTATGTTTTTGTTCAACTGATTTATTGATTCAGAGTTCAGAAGCAAGGTATTTCTTGATACAAATGTTTATTGAAAAACTTTGTTTATGGAAGATAGCTTTATTTATGTTAGCTATTATAATTTATTATCATTATGTTTCTTAGCTTGTTATAACTTATTACTACTCTTTTCCACCAGGTTGTGTCAATAAGCTATGGAATTTGCATCTATGATGATCTATGTGAGTTAAGCTTCACACTTTTTTTTTCGCATACATTAGAAAATAATGGCTAAAAAGGGATAGCACCTATTCGCTGAAATATATAGCAGTTATTACAAGGTCTGTAAGACCCGGTTAATTAACGGCTAATTAACCCATATATGAGAATTTATTCTAGAAAGTCAAAAATAATATTTTTATGGCTAAATGTGATAAAGGAATTTGAGACGAGAATTTCGGTACCAATTTTATAGAAAACGGACCAAGATTGGACCGAACGGGCCAAACCGGGCCAACTGGACCCAAAGTGGGCCCTTGGCCCAACATAACTAAACCAAAACCCTAGTTTTCAGCACTCTCTCTCCTCACAACACACTCAAACACGCTGAAAACTAATATGGAGGGGGAAAGAACACTCTCTCAAGTTCTCTCCCTTGGTTGATCTTCAAACCACCATAACTTTTGATCTAGAGCTCCGATTGCCGCTCCGTTTATGGCCACGCGTTCACCGCGGAGAGCTCTACAAAACCCATACAATTAATCTTGAGGTAAGCCATGTTTTACTGTTCGAAATTCCAGCCCTTGATTTCGAGTTTCATGAGCAAAAATGTTGAGATTTTGGGTTCTTTGATGTTATAGGACCCAACTCTCTTGAAGGAGAAGGTTAATCTTATCTCCTTGCACCTTGGGTGTGGTAAGATTCTTAATCCTAGTGTAATTTGTTGTTCTATGAAAAGGATGGTGTAATGTATAATCTATGCCCTTTGGCTTTGGTATGGAATCGGCTAAAGGGTTCGAGTTGGCCTCGTGAAGGTTTGGTGAACAGGTGTTCGAGAGTTCCATAGTTGTGGAGGTTCTTGTCTAAAATAGTGTGTTTTGGGAGAAGGTTCGAAAGGTTTTAGTGGTTAGTTCGAGGTTATAAGTGTATATGTGTTGGATTCGGTGTTAGTAGTATGGGTATGTATTGTAGAGTTATGGGTTTGG
>NC_029793.2:109245567-109246137 GCF_000816755.2 Arachis ipaensis | reverse complement strand
AAATGAAATTGGATCCGGGATGTCCATGCCGTTCAAAGAACGAGTGAAAGACGATTTAAAATGAGGAAGTTATGTCCGTTGGAAGATTGGGGTTTAAATCTGTGAATTCTGCAGCTTTTAACTTAGAAAATTTTTAGCAGAATGACCCCTCGCGCGTAGGCGCACTTGGCGCGTACGCGCCGTTCTTCGAGAAAGCATCATCAACGCGTGCGTGTGGTGTGCACGAGCGCGTCGATGCGCTGCATCGACTGCCCAGCCATTTTCCAGAGAGTTGTGCCAGAGTTGTGCTAGTTTTGTGCCTGGGGCACAATGTATTTGCGCGTATGCGTGGCTGACGCGTGCGCGTCGTTTGGCTAATTTTCACTCCGCGCGTTCGCGCGTATGACGCTTGCGCGTCGATGAGTTTGAAGGCCATCCACGCGTGCACGTGGAGTGTGCGTACGCGTGGCCCTGTTTTCATCCCAAAGTTGATTTTTGAGTTTTAAAAGCCAAATCTCATACTTCTAAGCCTCCGATCTCACCCCTTATGTATTAAATCATTATGATATGCCTAGCAATGAGAAAGGAGCT
>NC_029793.2:109244252-109245376 GCF_000816755.2 Arachis ipaensis | reverse complement strand
TAGCTACCAAGACTTGTCGGGTTGGCTCTATAACTGATAGATGATATCATCAGCCACTAGGGACAGGCATGCATCATAAGCATACTACATGAATTGTTTGAGATTGCCTATTTGACTGCATATTACTTGCTAATTGCCTAAATGCCTTATCTGTTCCTATTTGTAAATCTCTTGTCTGATATAACTGTGTTTGCTATACTATACTTCTGCTGGTGGTTGGGAGATCTGAAGGAATTGGAAAGGGAAGTATTAGTTAGACTGAAGAATCTTTAGTCAGTTGCCACTTACGGTTTAGCTTGTTTATAAGCTTTGATATTATCTGGAGGAAGTTCTAGGATTGCCTTCGGCTTTCCTCTATTATTATGTATTATATATGTGGAAGCTGTTACCGTGTTGGGGACCTCTGGTTCTCACCCATGCGGATTTTGTGGTTTTCAGATGCAGGATACGAGGCTTCTCGTTGAGGCATGCTGGAGACTTCTGGACTAGCGAAGATCCTTTGTTCTCGGGAGTCTGTTTTGGGTTATATATCTTGTTTAGATACTTTTATCTCCATTAAATAATACAAACTGTGATGACTCCTCTTATAGGAGGTTTTGGAGAATAGATTTTTGTATTTGTGTCCCTTTGGGTTTTCCTTGGGGTTTTCCTTATTTTATTATATGTATATATTGCTATGCTCGGACCGGTTATCTTCGCAGTCGGATTTTGAGTCTTGATATTCCTGTTTTTGACACTCTTTTGTATATATGATCTCGCGATAGCTTATCCCGGTTCGTCACGTTTATCGATCGGAGTGTTGCGCTTTCGAGTTACGGTTTTTTTGTTTACCCCCTTTTTCTACAAAGGCTCCTAGTTATAATCAATCATTCATACTACTATACGTACTAAATTTTTGTTTTAGAGGTCGTAATACCTTGCCATCTCTGAATTATGACTTAAGCATAAGACTCTGTATGGTAGGGTGTTACATTATGGTATCAGAGCAGTTCGTTCCTGTAGAGCCTGAGGAATGGACTAACTATGCTTCTGTGTATTCTCTGTGTGTGTGTTATGTGATGTTAGTATATCTGCTTGATATAATTGGCATAAACGTTCATGAGCATGCATTTGGGACTTTGAAG
>NC_029793.2:109227959-109232923 GCF_000816755.2 Arachis ipaensis | reverse complement strand
CTCTTGGTCAACAGATGAACAACCATGGTAATGATGGAGTTGGAGTTCAGGGTCCGATGACACTGGCGAACTTTTTGAAGGTTAATCCACCAAAGTTCAAGGGAACTACTAGCCCGACTGAAGCCGATACGTGGTTTCAAGCTATGGAATGAGCACTGCAAGCGCAGGTGGTACCTGAAGGGCAGCGTATAGAGTTCGCTACCTATTTGCTCACTGGTGAAGCGTCGCATTGGTGGCAGGGTATCCGACACCTTCTGCAGCAGGGTGATGATTATATCACCTGGGATGTCTTCCAAGAGGAGTTCTATAAGAAGTACTTTCCGACTTCTGCTAGGACGGCCAAGGAGCTTGAATTGTTGCAGCTGAAGCAGGGTGCTATGTCCGTATCCGAGTATACTGACAAGTTTGAGGAGCTGTTCAGATTCTCTCGTATGTGTCAAGGGACTCCGGTGGAATATGAGGAATGGAAGTGTGTTAAGTACGAAGGAGGACTCTGGAGTGATATTTTCAGTTCAGTGGGACCAATGGAGATTAGGACTTTCTCCGAGTTGGTGAACAAGTGTAGGGTTGCTGAAGAGTGTGTGAAGAGGGCAACCGCTGAGAAAGGAAGTCACAAAGGATCATTTTCACAGAACCGAGGGAAGATCTTTGCACCTAGAGGTCCGCCTTTCAAGAGGGGAGGTTCTTTTAGGAGTCCCAAGAACAACTACTCCCAAGGGAAAAGGTTTGGGAAGCAGCCTCAGAATGATCAAGCTTGTACTAGGTGTGGAAGTCACCATCCGGGAGCACCATGCAAGGCCGGATGGGGTTTGTGCTACAATTGTGGAAAGGCGGGGCATAAAGCCGCAAGTTGTCCAGAGAAGCAAAAGCAAGGTGTTGGGAAAGCACAACAGATTGGTCGGGTGTTCACCACCTCAGCTGTGGGTGCAGAGGGATCCGAGACACTCATTCGAGGTAACTGTGAAATGGCTGGTCAAACTTTAAATGCTTTATTTGATTCGGGAACATCGCATTCATTCATTGCATTTGAGAAAGCCCATGAGTTAGGATTCAAGATCGTAACCTTAGGTTATGACTTAAAAGTGTATAATGCTACCCATGAAGCCATGGTAACTAGGCTAGGATGCCCGAAAGTTTCGTTTAGGTTCAAGCAGCGTGATTTCGTCCATAACTTAATCTGCTTACCGATGATCGGTCTTGACCTTATCTTGGGATTGGACTGGTTATCTGAGAACCATGTCCTGCTAGATTGTTCTACAAAGTCGGTGTACTTTATGCCGGAAGATACAGAAGGGCCGGTCGTGTTGAATAATTATTACTTGAATTCGATGATGGTGAACTGTTCTGGAATCGAATGTCAGGGTATCCTGTTGTTAACCGCTGGTGTTTCGGGTGATGATCAAAGGTTGGATCAGATTCCGGTAGTGTGTGAGTTTTCGGAAGTGTTTCCTGATGATATTGAGGAATTTCCACCTAACCGAGAGGTCGAGTTTACTATTGAGTTGGTGCTTGGGACGGGACCAATCTCAAGTGCTCCTTATAGGATGTCACCGTCAGAGATGGCCGAGCTAAAGTCTCAGTTAGAGGAATTGTTGGATAAGAACTTTATCCGACCAAGTGTTTCCCCGTGGGGTGCTCCAGTGTTACTGGTAAAGAAGAAAGATGGAAGTATGCGACTCTGTGTGGATTACAGGCAGCTGAACAAGGTCACCATAAAGAATAAATACCCATTGCCGAGAATTGATGATCTCATGGACCAGTTACAAGGAGCTGGGGTTTTCTCTAAGATCGATTTGGGATCCAGTTATCACCAGATAAGGGTGAGGGGTGAGGATATCCCTAAGACCGCTTTCAGGACTCGTTATGGTCATTACGAGTACACCGTAATGTCTTTTGGGTTGACGAACACTCCTGCGGTATTCATAGATTACATGAATAGAGTATTCCGTCCGTTTCTGGATAAATTCGTTGTTGTCTTCATTGACGACATACTGATTTACTCCAAGACTGAAGAAGATCATGCAGAACACTTGAGGACTGTGTTGCAGATTTTAAAGGAGAAGAAACTGTATGCGAAACTGTCTAAGTGTGAGTTCTGGAAGAGTGAGGTGAAGTTTTTGGGTCACGTGGTGAGTAAGAAGGGAATAGCCGTAGATCCAACCAAAGTAGAAGCTGTGATGGATTGGAGGCAACCAACCACAGTGACTGAGATAAGGAGTTTTCTGGGTTTAGCTGGCTATTACCGAAGGTTCATCAAAGGCTATTCGCAATTAGCCTTGTCGTTGACAAAGTTAACTCGCAAAGACACTCCGTTTGTTTGGACTCCTGAGTGCGAGGAGAGCTTTCAGGCATTGAAGAAAAAGTTGACCACTGCACCTGTGTTAGTGTTACCTGAGCCGAACGAGCCTTTTGAGGTGTACTGTGATGCCTCATTAAAGGGTCTAGGATGCGTGCTAATGCAACATCATAATGTGGTGGCGTATGCCTCACGACAGTTGAGACCTCACGAAGTTAGTTATCCTACGCACGATTTGGAACTCGCTGCGGTTGTGTTTGCCTTGAAGGTGTGGAGGCATTATCTCTATGGGGTTAAGTTCCAAGTCTTCTCCGATCACAAGAACTTGAAATATCTCTTTGATCAGAAAGAGCTTAATATGAGGCAGAGGAGGTGGATGGAATTATTGAAGGACTATGACTTTGAGTTGAATTACCATCCAGGAAAAGCGAATGTAGTGGCGGATGCGTTAAGTCGAAAGTCATTATATGCGGCTTGGATGATGCTTCAAGAGGAGAAGTTGCTCAAGGGATTCGAGAGTCTAAAAATTGGTGCTCGAGAAGTATCTGGAACCTTGTGTTTGAGCCGATTAGAAATCTCGAGTGACTTTAAGTCCGAACTCCTAAAGGCTCATGAAAATGATGAAGCATTATGGAAGGTGTTACCGGCTATCGAGCAAGGAAAACAGTGGAGAGTGTCGGAAGAAAAAGATGGGTTATGGAGATTCAAGGGTAAGATCATTGTGCCGGATGTTGGTACTTTGAGGCAAGATATCTTAAAGGAGGCACACCAAAGCGGACACCCGGGAAGTACTAAGATGTACCATGATTTAAAGGCGATATTTTGGTGGCCGGGTATGAAGAATGATGTGGTAGAATATGTTTCAAAGTGCTTAACTTGTCAAAAGGTAAAGATTGAACATCAAAGACCTTCCGGGATGTTGCAACCTTTAGAGGTTCCGCAATGGAAGTGGGAGAGTATTGCAATGGACTTTGTGTCGGGATTGCCAAGGACTAGGACTGGTTTTGATGCTATCTGGGTGATTGTGGACCGGCTGACAAAGTCAGCTCACTTTTTGCCCATTCGGATGACTTACACCCTTGAGGAGCTAGCACGGATATACAAAAGGAGATTGTGAGACTCCAAGGTGTACCTACTACTATAATCTCTGATAGAGATCCTCGTTTCACTTCGAGGTTCTGGGGTGCATTTCAGAAAGCTTTTGGAACCCGATTAAGCTTGAGTACAGCTTACCATCCTCAAACAGATGGTCAATCCGAGAGGACGATCCAAACACTAGAGGATATGTTGAGAGCTTGTGTTTTGGACCAACCGGCGAGTTGGGATCGGTATATGCCGTTAGTGGAGTTTGCATACAATAATAGTTACCATGCAAGCATCGGAATGGCTCCGTATGAGGCATTGTATGGGAGGAAATGTCAATCTCCGCTATGTTGGTATGAAGCTGGAGAGAAAGGCTTGTTAGGGCCGAAAATGATAGCTGAGACCACTGAACAAGTGAAGAAAATCCGAGATAGGATGCTTACGGCGCAGAGTCACCAAAAGAGTTACGCCGATCAGAGGCGGAAGCCCTTGGAATTTGAGGCAGGAGATCATGTTTTCCTGAAGGTTACTCCGACCACAGGAGTAGGTAGGGCGATTAAAGCAAAGAAGTTGAATCCTCGGTACATTGGTCCATTTCAGATCCTGGAGAGGATTGGACCGGTGGCGTATCGAATGGCTCTACCACCTCATCTTTCAAACCTGTACGACATATTTCACGTGTCGCAGCATCGAAAGTACACTCGTGATGCTAGCCATGTGTTAGAACCTGAATCGGTTTAGTTAAGAGAAGATTTGATGCTTCCAGTGGCTCCAGTCAGAATTGATGATACTAGTATCAAACGGTTGCGTGGAAAAGAGGTTTCATTGGTCAAAGTGGCATGGAGTCGAGGCGGTGTTGAGGAACACACTTGGGAACTTAAGTCGGAGATGCGAACGGATTATCCGCACTTATTCTCAGGTAATTGAATTTGAATTTGAATTTTGTGGGCAAAATTTCCAAC
Organism: Arachis ipaensis; assembly: GCF_000816755.2. Lineage (NCBI taxonomy): Eukaryota > Viridiplantae > Streptophyta > Magnoliopsida > Fabales > Fabaceae > Arachis > Arachis ipaensis. The sequence continues at coordinate 109,228,582 of NC_029793.2, read as the reverse complement.
TAGGTGGGTAGAATGTAAGACCCGGTTAATTAACGGCTAATTAACCCATATATGAAAATTTATTCTAGAAAGCCAAAAATGATATTTTTATGGCTAAATGTGATAGAGGAATTGAGACGAGAATTTCGGTACCAATTTTATAGAAAACGGACCAAGATTGGACCGAACGGGCCAAACCGGGCCAACCGGACCCAAAGTGGGCCCTTGGCCCAACATAACTAAACCAAAACCCTAGTTTTCAGCACTCTCTCTCCTCACATTGATCTAGGATGATTTTTGTATGATTTTTGTTACAGTTTTTCGCATATTTAATAGGCGAGTAGTTAATTGGAAGAGGAAGTTCTCTCAACCCAGGATATTGTAGTTTCTTGGGTTTTAGAGTTGTAAAAACGAGTACTTTGAGCTTTAGTTCCCGACCTTAAAGCTTGTCATTTTGCACCGAATGGAGTTCTAATTAACATACCCAAAACATCTCGAGAGGCGCCACTTGCGCACCGGCATTTGCCTCGCCGTTAGCCTCGAGATCTAGTTTTCAATACCACCAAACTTCTAGTTGGTTCCCTCTCTTGAACTCTCTCACAAGAAAGGGGGAGGTATAATCAAAAGTCGCACAAACTCACACA
>NC_029793.2:109225525-109227934 GCF_000816755.2 Arachis ipaensis | reverse complement strand
TTGAACGCCCAAACTGGCACAAAAACTGGCGTTCAACTCCACAAATGGCCTCTGCACGTGCAACACTTAAGCTCAGCCCAAACACACACCAAGTGGGCCCCGGAAGTAGATTTATACATCAATTACTTACTCATGTAAACCCTAGTAGCTAGTTTATTATAAATAGGACCTCTTACTATTGTATTAGGCATCTTTGGATTACCTTATGATCCTTTGATCACAAATTCAATTCATCTTATTTTGCTTCTAAGATATCCATTCGCACTCAAGAACATGATGAAGGTGATGATTATGTGTGACGCTCATCATCCTTCTCCCTTATGAACGCGTGCCTGACAAACACTTCTGTTCTACATGAATTAAGCTAGAATGAATATCTCTTAGATCTCCTAACCGGAATCTTCGTGGCGTAAGCTAGAATGATGGCGGCATTCAAGAGAATCCGGAAAGTCTAAACCTTGTCTGTGGTATTCCGAGTAGGATTCAATGACTGAATGACTGTGACGAGCTTCAAACTCGCGAGTGCTGGGCGTTAGTGACAAACGCAAAAGGAGGGTGAATCCTATTCCAGCATGATCGAGAACCGACAGATGATTGGACGTGCTGTGACAGAGCATGTAAGCATATCTTTCACTGAGAGGAGGGGATGTAGCCACTGACAACGGTGATGCCCTTGCATAAAGCCAGCCTTGGAAAGGAGTGAGACTGATTGGATGAAGATAGCAGAAAAAGCAGAGGTTCCGAGGAACGAGAAGCATCTCCATTCGTTTATCTGAAATTCCTACCAATGATTTACATAAGTATCTCTATCCCTATTTTACTATATAACATTCGAAAACACCATTATCACTTTATATCTGCTTGACTGAGATTTACAAGGTGACCATAGCTTGCTTTCAAAAATTTTTAAAATCAAGTTGTTTCTTATGAGTCAAATCAAATTTTCAATTTGAAAATCTTATCTTTTTCAAAATCTTTTTCAAAAATCAAATCTTTTTCAAAATTCTTAGTTATTTTCGAAAATTCCAAAAATATTTTTCAAAAACCTTTTTCTTATTTTATATCATAATTTTCGAAAATAACATAATCAATTAATGTTTTGATTCAAAAATTTGAAGTTTGTTACTTGCTTGTTAAGAAAGATTCAAACTTTAAGTTCTAGAATCATATCTTGTGATTTCTTGTGAATCAAGTCATTAATTGTGATTTTAAAAATCAAATCTTTTTCAAAACTAATTTCTATCATATCTTTTCAAAAATATATTCTCATCTTATCTTTTTCAAAAATTTGATTTTCAAAATATCTTTTCTAACTTCCTAACTCTTATCTTTTCAAAATTAATTTTCAAAAATTGTTTCAACTAACTAACTAACTTTTTGTTTGTTTCTTAACTTTTTCAAAACTACCTAACTAACTCTCTCTCTCTAATTTTCGAAAATATCTTCCCCCCTTTTCAAAATTTCTTTTTTATTTATTAATTATTTTAATTTTTCAATCTTAATTTTCGAAAATTACTAACATTTTTCAAAAACTATTTTTAAAAATCACTAACTCTTTTTCAAAAATTGCTTTCGAAAATTCACTCCCCCTCTCATCTTCTTCTATTTGTTTATTGATGTACTAACATCTTTTCTTCACATCACTCACTAAATTCGAACCCCCTCTTCCATCTGTGTTCGAATTTCCTCTTCTTCTCTTCTTCTACTCACACAGGGATCCCTATACTGTGGTATAAAGGATCTCTATTATTATTATTATTATTCTATGCCCTCTTCTTTGTCATATGAGCAGGAGCAAGGATAAGAACATTCTTGTGAAAGCAGATCCAGAGCCTGAAAGGACTCTGAAGAGAAAATTAAGAGAAGCTAAAATACAACAATCCAGAGATAACCTTTCAGAAATTTTCGAACAGGAAGAGGAGATGGCAGCCGAAAATAATAATAATGTTCATGATCATGTGGAGTCACAAAATAAACAAAAAATTGAAAACGGAACCAAAAACAGCAGAAGAAAAATCACACCCTGGAGGAAGCATCTGCCTGGCGTTCAACGCCAGAACAGAGCATGGTTCTGGCGCTGAACGCCCAAATGGGCAGCATCCTGGCGCTGAACGCCCAGAACAAGCATGGTTCTGGCGTTCAACGCCAGAAATGGCAACAAATGGGCGCTGAATGCCCAAAATGGCCACCAACCTGGCGCTGAACGCCCAGAGTTGTGTGCAAGGGCATTTTACATGCCTAATTTGGTGCAGGGATGTAAATGCCTTGACACCTCAGGATCTGTGGACCCCACAGGATCACCTCAGGATTTGTGAACCCCACAGGATCTCCACCTTACCTCCTCATAATCCTAGTTTTTTTTCCACATCTTCTTCTTCATCTATTCCTTCTTCTTTTGCTCGAGGGCGA
>NC_029793.2:109189735-109225447 GCF_000816755.2 Arachis ipaensis | reverse complement strand
CTGGCGTTCAACGCCAGAACAGAGCATGGTTCTGGCGCTGAACGCCCAAAATGGGCATCTTATGGGCGCTGAACGCCAGAACAAGCATGGTTCTGGCGTTCAACGCCAGAAATGGCAACAAATGGGCGCTGAACGCCCAAAATGGCCACCAACCTGGCGCTGAACGCCCAGAGTTGTGTGCAAGGGCATTTTACATGCCTAATTTGGTGCAGGGATGTAAATGCCTTGACACCTCAGGATCTGTGGACCTCACAGGATCACCTCAGGATCTGTGAACCCCACAGGATCTCCACCTTACCTCCTCATAATCCTAGTTTTTTTTCCACATCTTCTTCTTCATCAATTCCTTCTTCTTTTGCTCGAGGGCGAGCAACATTCTAAGTTTGGTGTGGTAAAACAATTATGTAAAGGATCTATAGCTCAGTGGTAAAACATGTGGCTGCAAATCAAGAGATCCCTGAGATACCTCAGGAGATGCACCTCCCTCCACATAATTATTAGAAGCAACTGAGGATAGAAATCCCAAAAAAAAAAATCACTAGGAATCAAGCCGCAAAGGCAAGGAAGAGACATAGAAGAGCCCAAGAACATCATTGAAACGCCATCATCACTAAGGTGGATTCATTCCTTGCTCTTACTTTCTCTGTTTTTTGTTTTCTATGTTATGTGCTTATCTATGTTTGTGTCTTCATTACATGATCATTAGTAGTTAGTAACTATGTCTTAAAGTTATGAATGTCCTATGAATCCATCACCTCTCTTAAATGAAAAATGTTTTAATTCAAAAGAACAAGAAGTACATGAGTTTTGAATTTAACCTTGAACTTAGTTTAATTATATTGATGTGGTGACAATGCTTCTTGTTTTCTGAATGTATGCTTGAACAGTGCATATGTCTTTTGAAGTTGTTGTTTAAGAATGTTAAATATGTTGTGTCCCTAACCATGTGCTTGTGGCGTGGAGGTGTCAAGTGAAAACTTGAGACTGAGCGGTTAAAGTCAAGGTCCAAGCGAAAAAAAAAAGAGAGTGTGCTTAAGAACTCTGGACACCTCTAATTGGGGACTTTAGCAAAGCTGAGTCACAATCTGAAAAGGTTCACCCAGTTATGTGTCTGTGGCATTTATGTATCCGGTGGTAATACTGGAAAACAAAGTGCTTAGGGCCACGGCCAAGACTCATAAAGAAGGTGTGTTCAAGAATCATCACACTGAACTAAGAGAATCAATAACACTATCTGAATTCTGAGTTCCTATAGATGCCAATCACTCTGAGCTTCAATGGATAAAGTGAGATGCCAAAACTATTTAAGAGGCAAAAAGCTATAAGTCCCGCTCATATGATTGAAGCTCTGTTTCATTGATAGTTTGGAATTTATAGTATATTCTATTCTTTTTATCCTATTTTTTTTCAGTTGCATGGGGACAAGCAACAATTTAAGTTTGGTGTTGTGATGAGCGGATAATTTATACGCTTTTTGACATTGTTTTTAGTATGTTTTTAGTAGGATCTAGTTACTTTTAGGGATGTTTTTAATAGATTTTGTGTTAAATTCATATTTCTGGACTTTACTATGAGTTTGTGTGTTTTTTTGTGATTTCAGGTATTTTCTGGCTGAAATTGAGGGACTTGAGCAGAAATCAGATTCAGAGGTTGAAAAAGGACTGCTGATGCTGTTGGATTCTGACCTCCCTGCACTCAAAGTGGATTTTCTGGAGCTACAGAACATGAAATGGTGCGCTTCCAATTGCGTTGGAAAGTAGACATCCAGGGCTTTCCTGAATTCTTCTTATTTCACTTCTAAGATATCCATTCGCACCCAAGAACGTGATGAAGGTGATGATTATGTGTGACGCTCATCATCCTTCTCCCCTATGAACGCGTGCCTGACAAACACTTATGTTCTACATGAATTAAGCTAGAATGAATATCTCTTAGATCTCCTAACCGGAATCTTCGTGGCGTAAGTTAGAATGATGGCGGCATTCAAGAGAATCCGGAAAGTCTAAACCTTGTCTGTGGTATTCCGAGTAGGATTCAATGACTGAATGACTGTGACGAGCTTCAAACTCGCGAGTGCTGGGTGTTAGTGACAAACGCAAAAGGAGGGTGAATCCTATTCCAACATGATCGAGAACCGACAGATGATTGGCCGTGCTGTGACAGAGCATGTGAGCATATCTTTCACTGAGAGGAGGGGATGTAGCCACTGACAACGGTGATGCCCTTGCATAAAGCCAGCCTTGGAAAGGAGTGAGACTGATTGGATAAAGATAGCAGGAAAAGCAGAGGTTCCGAGGAACGAGAAGCATCTCCATTCGTTTATCTGAAATTCCTACCAATGATTTACATAAGTATCTCTATCCCTATTTTACTATATAACATTCGAAAACACCATTATCACTTTATATCTGCCTGACTGAGATTTACAAGGTGACCATAGCTTGCTTCATACCAACAATCTCCGTGGGATTCGACCCTTACTCACGTAAGGTATTACTTGGACGACCCAGTGCACTTGCTGGTTAGTTGTATCGAACTTGTGACAATTATGAATTAAGATCAGAGCACCAAGCTTTGGAGCCATTACCAGGATTTGTTCGAGCTTGGAGATCACAATTTCGTGCACCATTAATCTTATCTCCTTGGACCTTGGGTGTGGTAGGATTCTCAACCCTAGTGTAATTTGTTGTTCTATGAGGTTTGGGTATTGAGATGTTATGTATGGGTATGATGATTGTGGCTTAGGTTGTGTATATGTGAATATTGGTAGGCGCACTTGGCGCGTACGCGCCGTTCTTCGAGAAAGCATCATCAACGCGTGCGTGTGGTGTGCACGAGCGCGTCGATGCGTTGCATCGACTGCCCAGCCATTTTCCAGAGAGTTGTGCCAGAGTTGTGCCAGTTTTGTGCCTGGGGCACAATGTATTTGCGCGTATGCGTGGCTGACGCGTGCGCGTCGTTTGGCTAATTTTCAATCCGCGCGTTCGCGCGTATGACGCTTGCGCGTCGATGAGTTTTAAGGCCATCCACGCGTGCACGTGGAGTGCGCGTACGCGTGGCCCTGTTTTCATCCCAAAGTTGATTTTTGAGTTTTAAAAGCCAAATTTCATACTTCTAAGCCTCCGATCTCACCACTTATATCTTAAATCATTATGATATGCCTAGCATGAGGAAAAGGGCTAGTGAATGTGGTAACTTGCGAGTGAAGCAAGGGAAAAATGAATGATCAATGAGGATCAAAGATGATTATGTGAGATGCGGAGGATGGCGGTGGAAGTGCTTGTTATGCCATGGGCCGAAGGGCCGTAATTGTTAATAAATTGGCTGGTTATGGATTTAACCGTGAGCCAGATGGCTAGATTATTGCCGTGTTACGGCGGAGCCATGATTATGGCTAAGTATAAATGCATATATGCTGTTGAATGAATTGTGAATGTTGCACTTTCACCATCGGAGATGAGGGTTTCCCTGGGTAGTAGCAGTGGCTAGCCACCACGTGCTCCAGGTTGAGACTCGAAGCTCTTTTGACCCTATGTCGTAAGTGTGGCTGGACACTGTGAAAGGCCCGGATAAGCTCGCCCCCATAAATATTCACCAGTGATGGTGATGGATAAATATTCACCAGTGAGGGTGATGGATATGGATCATGATTATGATCAAGTTTATGATGAGTATAACTCGAGTTGGGGATGCACGACAGAGGGACAGTCCAATGGTTAGCTACCAGGACTTGTCGGGTTGGCTCTATAACTGACAGATGATATCATCAGCCACTAGGGACAGGCATGCATCATAAGCATACTACATGAATTGTTTGAGATTGCCTATTTGACTGCATATTACTTGCTAATTGCCTAAATGTCTTATCTATTCCTATTTGTAAATCTCTTGTCTGATATAACTGTGTTTGCTATATTATACTTCTGCTGGTGGTTGGGAGGTCTAAAGGAATTGGAAAGGGAAGTATTAGTTAGACTGAAGAATCTTTAGTCAGTTGCCACTTACGGTTTAGCTTGTTTATAAGCTTTGATATTATCTGGAGGAAGTTCTAGGATTGCCTTCGGCTTTCCTCTATTATTATGTATTATATATGTGGAAGCTGTTACCGTGCTGGGGACCTCTGGTTCTCACCCATGCGGATTTTGTGGTTTTCAGATGCAGGACGCGAGGCTTCTCGTAGAGGCATGCTGGAGACTTCTGGACTAGCGAAGATCCTTTGTTCTCGGGACTCTGTTTTGGGTTATATATCTTGTTTAGATACTTTTATCTCCATTAAATAATACAAACTGTGATGACTCCTCTTATAGGAGGTTTTGGAGAATAAGTTTCTGTATTTGTGTCCCTTTGGGTTTTCCTTGGGGTTTTCCTTATTTTATTATATGTATATATTGCTATGCTCGGACCGGTTATCTTCGCAGCCGGATTTTGAGTCTTGATATTCCTGTTTTTGACACTCTTTTGTATATATGATCTCGCGATAGCTTATCCCGGTTCGTGACGTTTATCGATCGGAGTGTTGCGCTTTCGAGTTACGGTTTTTTTGTTTACCCCCTTTTTCTACAAAGGCTCCTAGTTATAATCAATCATTCATACTACTATACGTACTAAATTTTTGTTTTAGAGGTCGTAATACCTTGCCATCTCTGAATTATGACTTAAGTATAAGACTCTGTATGGTAGGGTGTTACAAGGTCTACTACTACAGTGTAAGTTTATTTTATAAAGTGTAATATTAATTGAAACAATTTTGACTCACATCTTTTCAATCTTGTAAACTAAATTTTCATTCTCTTCTTTTTTGTTCTCTTCATTGGGAGTTTAGGTCCTTTCGAATAAGCAAGTAAATTTCTGTTGTTATTTATTATTGAAAATTGAAATAATTTTGACTCACATTTTTCACCTACGACACTATTGTAACACCCAAACTATCAAAATGTCACGCTTTCGAATGCGCCACTCTGATAGCTCAGATATTACAACGACTCTTAAAATATTTAATACTAAAATATGAGCCTGTTTGAACTTAACACGTATTTTTCTAAACATACATCCATACTTTCAATACGAATTACAATACTTACAAATATATATATTAAGGGAAAGGTATCTGATAACATTTATAAAGTATTATTTTTTCGGATTTTTACTACAAATCTGCTCTATAAACTAAAGTTTTATAGTTAAAACTTTGAAGTAGCAGTGAGAACTGTTAATACGTTGGTCAGCCCAAATTGTAGTCCCGGTTGTAAGTCCTAACTAAGGCAGTGAATCCATTGGTTAACGAGGGTGGTCCCGTAACTCACAAAGTTCTAACCATAAAATGGCTAGTTTGTTGAGAACGATAAGTAGTTTAAATCTAGGAAAAAGTAATTCTTTAGTAATAAAAACAGATAATGATGAAGCATCCACCTCTGGAACTAAAAATGAATTAGAAATATCTAAGTTAGAAGAAAGTTTTCATAATTGAAATATACCTATAATAGATAAAGATAAAGTATATAAAAAGAGAAACTTATGGGAAGGAAAAAATTATGAAATTCATATGTTAGAATATTGTAAACCAGGAACAAGTAGTAATAAGATTATTACCATCTTAGAAGAAGATAAGTTGAAAGAACATAGCAGTAAAGGATATAACTTCATCCATATAGGATTAATACAAGTAGCCATAAAACCCAATTTTAGAATAGGAATTAATCTGCCTATATTATTAACCTTAAGAGATACCAGATTCCAAAATTTTAGTGACTCATTAATAGGAATATTAGAAAGTAACTGTCATGATGGACCAGTTTTTTTTAATTGTTACCCAAATTATGCCATGAATTTAAAAAATGAATACATATGGTAAGCCTTAAAATTGCAAGTAAGATCTGATGAGACAATTATAAATGAGAAATATGATCCATTCGAAATAATTTATAGAATATATTATAAAATTACTAAGGTTAATTATGAGTTTAAAGCATTAAGACAATCCTCAAAAGAAGAAACGATAATTATGCATGTAAATCTAAAAAGATCTAATATACAAATCCCTAGAAGATTAAGACATGAAGAATTAAAAAATAGAATGCCTGAAGAATGGGTAATACCTGATGGTATTAAAGAACCATAAATACAAAACACTAGGATAAGAGAAATAATAAGAGAAGGACCAGATATTAGAATTAGGATGTATAGATCCCAATCATTAAGAATTCCTGATAATGTTGAAACTATTAGTCATAGAAATTCTATAGATAACTTATCAATAGGAAATATGGATAATATTGTAGGAATTGACAACAGAAGGCCACATATAGGATTTTTCTATCTTTTTTGAACCACTCTTTTTCAATGGTTAATATTTTAATAGGATTGGGTTTTTCATAGTAAGGAAACTGTTCTTTCAAGGGTTGAGTGTTATAGAGATCTGATGGTTGCAATAATATGAATTTATTATTAGTAGTAATTAAAGAGCTCTTAGAAGGTGATGATGATGATGATGCTTTTACAACCTGTGACATAGTCATAAGTCTTAATGATAATGGTTTTGCTGGTATAGGAGTAATAGGTAATTTTGTTTCTTTTATTTGGTCAAAAGGTTGACCATAATCTTCACTGGAGGCTGGTTTTTGATCCATTCTTTCCTTGCAAAAATTCTCTAGTAAGAAAGTCAGGGAGTGAATTTAGTTCTCCTTTTATATGTTCAATAGTAAAATCGAAACATGATAGAATAGCTTGCCATCTTGCAAATATTTGTTTTGAAACCAGATTTTTGACATCATTTTCTAAAACATTTGGGGCTGCTTTACAATCAGTTCTTATTAAGAATGTTTTATTAAATAAATCTTCTTGAAATTTTGAAACACATAATACTATGGCAAGTATTTCTTTTTTGACTGTTGGGTAATTCTTTTGAGCTTGGTTCCAAATTCGTGAATGATATTTTACTATTTGTTCTTTTGAGCTATTAGGAGGTATTTGTTTAAGAATTCCTCCATATCCTAATTCTGATACATCTGTTTCTACAATTAATTTAGTCGATGGATCTAGTATACTTATACAAGGTATTTTTTTTATTGCATTTTTTATCTTTATTATTATAGAAGTCATTTCTTTTGTCCATGGAGGTGGATTTTTCCTTAATCCTTATAAAGAGGCTCGCATGTGACTCTTATTCCAGGTAGGAATTCTGCTACATAATTTAAACATCCCAAAAATCTTTGGAGTTGTTTTTTGTCAGTTATTTCATTTGAAAATTTATTTGCAAATTCAATAGCTCTTTTAATAGGTACTATAGTTCCTTGATAAATTTCATATCCTAAAAACCTTACTTTAGTTGTAAAAATTTTCATTTTCTTTTCTGATAAAACTAATCCTTATTCTTTTATAATATCCATAAATTTTTCTAGATGATATATATGCTGCTTTATTCCTTTTGAGTATACTAATACGTCATCAAGATATACTATAGTAAATTCTATATGCGGGTAAAATATATTATTCATTATTTCTTGGAATTCGCTTGGAGCATTTTTTAATCCTTGAGGCATTACATTCCATTCATAATGTCCAAAGTGTACTATAAAAGCTGTTTTATATCTATCTTCTTCTTTTACTGCAATTTGATAATATCCTGATTTTAAATCAAATTTTGAAAAGATATTTTCTTTATTTAATCTTTTAATTAAATCACTTTTATTTGGTAAGGGATACCTAATCCATTTTAATACCTTATTTAGAGGTTTATAATTGATAACTAACCTTGGAGCACCTCTTTCTATTTCAAATGCTTTCATCACATAGAAGTCTGTACAACTCCAGGGTGATTTCGAAGGTCTTATTAGACACTTATCCAGATATTCTTGTATTTCCTTTTTACAACATTCTAGATACTCTTTGTTCATATGTATTGGTTTTACCTTTGTTGGTATATTTTTTTCATTAAACCCATCTTCATATGGTAAAGATATTTCATGTAATTTTCTATGCTGAAAAGTTGTGGGGTTTAGACTACATAATTCTTTCTTAATTTTTTCTTCAGTTGCTTTTATTTTATCGTGTATTTCTGGAGTTTGTAATTGTTCTTCTATTCTTTTATGTGTAACTTCCTGGTTTAAATAGTTAATTTTTCTTGTCTTCCTTTCTATAATATTAATTTGGAGTGGTAGATGTTGTAAAATTTTCTCTTATTAACTTGTTTTGCTTCTGTTTTCATAACACTAACTTGTGTAGATAGGTGTTGTAACATATTGAGCTCATGTTGCTTTGGTCTAGTGAGAAATTCAAAATAAACAGGATGATTGGGGATTCTTGTACAAGTTATTCCGTTGATGTTGACATTAAAGGGATATAATAATAAAGTAAAATGATTTCCTAATATAACTTGATGAGATATATTTCTTGCCAAAAAGAATGTAGTGGCAAAACATACTCTATTTTTACAAATTTTTACTTTAGATAACTTATAGTCTATAGTCATTTTATCATTTTTTTTTCCATTAGGACTCTTTCTGTAGTTTTTTCATAATATTTTGTAGGTATTAATCCTTCTTGTATACAATTGACATCAGCTTCTGAATCTACCATAGCTATAAAATCAAATTTTTCTTCTCCCACTATTAAGGTTATCGTAGTGAACCACTTTTGGTTTACTAATAAAGTTATTATATTTATGTAATTTTCTGTACCCAGGTTAATATAATTCTCAGGAATTGTTATGTTACTAACATTATTTTTCAAAGTTTGTTCTTGGATTTTTATTAAATTTTCTCCTTCTATTTTTAGTAATCTATAGTCCATATTGATATTTTGTTGCTTTAATTATGAAACTTCTCTTTTTAACTTTTTTATCTCTTCTTTGAGAGAATTAAGGGAAACTTCTTCTTGTGGGTTTTTAAAACGATTATAAATTTCCTTTATTTCTATTGGTCTTATTTCTTGCTTACTTTCTTCTTCTTTTTTAACTAATTCAGCTAATTGTCTTATGAACTCATCTCTTATGGAGTATCTTCTAACTTGTCTATTATTTTGACCAGGTAGATGTTTGTTCTCTAGTTAAAACATTTACAGTTTTTTCACAATTTCTACAGTTACATAATCCTATGCCTAAACAATTATTTTGTTCTTCTTTTCCACTATTTTCTTTTGAGCTTTCTTCTTCTGACATAAGGTCTAATTGTTGTATAAAATAGTCTTCAGTTTTAGAAGAATCCTCATAAATTGATTCTTCTTCTGATTCTGAATTGATTAATATGGCTGTCAGAGCATGTTTAATCTCTTTATTTTCTATTTTATTTATTTTCTGTTTTGTCGTACACTTATTAGCATAATGTCCTTGTTTTTTACATTTCCAACATGTTACTTGTTTTTTCTTATTAGAAGGATTTAGGTTTTCCTTTAGGAGTTTTATGAAATTTTTTATAATATTTCTGTTCATAATAAAAGGGTTTGTCTATATTATATTTAGGTTTTTTATAAAATTTTTTCTTTTTAATTTTATGCTGTCTACTAGATGCTTTTTCAGGAGTTATTCCATATTGATAACAGAAAGTGCCAAGCTCTCTTTTTCCCCTGATACTTTCTTGTTTTATTTTCTGTTGTATCTTGGTATCTGTGCATACTTCTATACATGTTTGTATTATTATATTATGCAATTGTCCAAAGGTTAATGAGCTATAGGGAATCTGGGTCCCAAACTGTGTTTGTAATTTTTGTAATACTTTTTCAGAGAATAATTTTGGTAAGGCTACTATGTACGAATCTTTCTTTCCAAAAAGGTGCATGTGCATCATCTCTTATCATAACTTTTGATATAAAAACATCTTTATACCATCTATAATCAGACATGGTTAGACATCTTAAGTTCATTAATTGAGTTCCTATCCTATCTTTAAAAGTACTGGGATCTACTATAAAATTTTTAATAATAGTATATATTAATGTGGATGTAGCGTCTAGTGACTGATCTTCTTGTTTAATACTATTAATAATTAATTCTTTTTCTTGGATGCTGAGAAAATTATCCCACCAACCTTTTAATTGCCCTGTAAATCCTTGGGTTATCATAATTGATGATTCTTTATCGAAGGTTTTTCTCATTTTATAAGCAGTTGCAGCCATAGTTGTAACACCTTAGCTACCAAAGTTAACGCTTCCGGCTGCGCCACTTTGATAGCTCGGACATTACGACGACTTTTATACTATTTAATACTAAAATATGAGCCTGTTTAAAACTTTAAACCGCAATACCGCTCCCAAAGATACTTTCGTTCGATAACATACATCCATAGATACCATACAACTTACAAAAACTCATAAAGAGTACATACATATATACACTTATATACATAGATAATATTATAAGCATTATCCAATACAATTCCTATCCCTCTTACAGAACATATCAAGATAAAGGCGAGGGTACAAAATATACTAAAGCAATACAGAGCATTTCAACAACAACTAAATAAACTCTTCGTGACTTCTGCGCCCATATCCTGAAAGGGGAAAAATGTAGGGGGGTGAGAACATCATCCTCGAAAGGGTTCTCAGTAGAGGGTTTTTGGGAATTACTGTAATAGGATACGTGAAGATAACCGCACCAGTGATTCATAACCGTCTTATGCCTCTTTTCAAAAACAACGGTTTACAATGAAAGTAAAGTCGGAAATCTTTTCGGAAAGAAGAACCGTTCAATTCTCAAAAACTCAAAAGCGTTTCAAAACGGTTTATCTATGCGGAACCAAAATAGCCTTTCATAATTTTATTCCAAACCAGAAACACAAAACCGAAATCAACCGTCAGTTCATCTCTTTCCAACCACGGCCCTAGGGCCAAACAATCCAATCACCACAATCCAACAGAGTCCCAGATGCAAACACAGATAGGAAGTTCAAGCACAAACAAACAGTTATTACAAGTAGAACAGTTAGCAATTAATCACATAGGCAAACCAAGTATAATATGCACACCCAACCAATGTCACACAAATGCATATGATGCATGCCTGTCCCTAGTGGCTGATGATATCATCTGTCGGTTATAGAGCTAACCCGACAAGTCCTGGTAGCTAACCATTGGACTGTCCCTCTGTCGTGCATCCCCAACTCGAGTTATACTCATCATAAACTTGATCATAATCATGATCCATATCCATCACCCTCACTGGTGAATATTTATCCATCACCATCACTGGTGAATATTTATGGGGGCGAGCTCATCCGGGCCTTTCACAGTGCCCGGCCACACTTACGACATAGGGTCAACAGAGTATCAAGTCTCAACCTGGAGCACGTGGTGGCTAGCCACTACTACTACCCAGGGAAACTCGTATCTCAAATAGTGGAAGTGCAAAAATCACAATTATCAATATCTCAGCATATATGCATTCATTCTCAGCCATGGATCAACATCCATCTCAGCCATCCGGCTTACGGTTCAGTCCAGAACCAGCCAATATTGATAATCACACATAGCCATTCCGGCTCACGGTTTAATCCAGAACCAGTCAATATTCATAATCATACATAGCCATTCCGGCTCATAATAAAACAGCACTTCCACATTCAAAATCATCAAATTCATGAAACCGGCGTTTAAGCCATAAATCACTTTTTCTCAAATCGTTTCACTTTGAAATCAAGTTTCAACTTTTCAACCTTGGCTTTAGAAATCTCGTTTCTCAAATCATCTCAGGCTCATAAGCCAAATTTACTCAAGGTGAGTTCCCTTTTTAAAACAAAGCCACTCTCAGCATTCTCTTTCCAAAACTTCCAAAACCATGGCAAGTTAAGGATTTATTTCAAAGTATTCAAAATCACCCATACAACAATGGGATTTCATAACAAAAGTTTCTCGGCAGAGTCCCAAGTCTTTAGGGGAGAATAACATAACTCATTTCGGCAAATTCATTTAAAATCATTAAAACATTGGCTTTCTGATTTGAGTAAGCAAATAGGATCTAAGCCAAACCGAGTCATGTAATCATTTACTTCTTTCAAAGCCATTTCCTTTACTTAGGCAAAACCAACTTCAACCCCCATGATAAATTCTAGAACGTTTCAACTGTTCAAAATTGTTTTAGTCTTGCAAGAATTCAGAATTCAAAGAGTACTTAAAACCTTTCTCAAAACATTTCAAAATGAAACTTGTCAATAGACATTCAGGTTCTTTCAAAGCCATTGAAACTTCTTTAATTGAAACTCCCAAGTCAAATTCAAAGGCATAAACCCTTTTCACATCCAAACAGATTTAAAACACAAGTTTCATCTAAATAACCTTCTCCTGAAAGAGATACAATGCCTTTCTTAAGAAGCAAGACTAAATCACAATTTCCTCTAAATTAATTCATTTCGAAAGCATGAATCATCCTTTTCTCGATAATTCAAATAAAATAGTACAAGTCCTTAACTCATCATTTTCCAGACAACATTTCAATAAAGACTCAGATTTTATAGAAATTTCGGCAGCACCTCCCCTAAAACTTGGACTTTTGCCACCCGGTTCGGGTCCCAACTAAACCGTTTCTCATTCCTTTTCAACAGCTCAAAACCAGAAATCAATTCAAAAGCAAGTCACAACAATTCAGCCAAGCCAACATCCATAATCATTCGAGTCAATCAAATAATACATAAGGCAGATACAATCACTAATTACACCATATCTCACATCAGTATCCATATGTAATAATTCCAATAATAAACTGTAGTTTTCGGAAAGCGCCCCTACCTCAAAACGCAATTCCATAACTCAAACGCGTCACCGAGTCCTTTCCGCCTCGACCCAAAATCAACAATCAAAATCCAGGCTACCAAAACCTCAGCTCCAAACCGTTTTCTCAGCAACCACAACGACTCTAATCACAATATATAATAACCGAGATTAACTCTCATAACAACAAATGCTACAACTCCTCAACGTATAATAGAGCAGTAACTAGAAGGCTTTCAGATCGAAATGCTTACCGAACCGAAGGAGGAACGGCTGAACTGAAACAGTGGCGGCTTCCGAATCGGTTCGGCGGCGACCACCTCAAGCGGCAGCAGCGACGACTTCCGATCACGATAACCGTGACTGCACAACAACGTCATGACCATAAGACCCAGGAACAGGAAGGAATGAGAACCAACTGCAAAGACCCTTACCGGTGGTGGTTTCAGCGGCCAAGGCAGTTTTTCTCCGGCGGCCAGAACTCCAGTGACGCTGCAGTAGTGACGTTTTCCGGCGGCAGAGGCTTACCAACGCACCCCATGAGCAGCGACAAGGTTCCTAACAGCAGCTGGGCTTCACGGCAGCGGAGTAAGCTCGATTGGCAACGGCGCGGCTGGAGGTCACAGCGCGTACGGCGGCGACACGGAAGGACTCCGGCGCGGTGGTTGGATCTCAGCTCGGCCTCAGATCCATTCTCTCCTTCGCGCGTTTCTGCTCCGGCGGTGGGGTGAACGCCGACGACACGGGTTCCACGGCGAGGAGCGACCGCGGCCACATAAGCCCCACGAAGACGGCGGCGAGTTGGATGCGGTTCTGGGCAGCGCAGCAGCTTCTCCTTCCCCGGCGTTCTCCCTGGACGATTGTGGCGGTGCGACCCTCTCCCACTCTTGTCTGTTCCTCTTTCTCTCACCCTCCCCGGTGTAACACGGCGGCGCGGCGGCAGTGACGCCCGCCGGCGCCGTCCTTCCCTTCTCTTCGTTCGGCAGTCCGCATCCCAGCTTCCCCCTCTCTCCATTTCTGTTTTCCTTCTTCTATGGAAAAGAAAAGGAAACCGTGTGTGCTGTCCGTGGGTGAAAGGGAAAACAGGGTAAGGGTTCGGCTGCTGGGATGAAGGGTTTAGGGTTTCATTTTTTTTGAAAACTAGGGTTAGGGGTATTTTAGTAATTTCAAATAAAAATAGGGATATTATAATAATTAGAAATAAATTCTAATCCATTAATAATAATGTATAAAAATACTATTTGCTCATCAATTTCATAAATTATTTTCAATAAAATGTCCAAATCAAATAATTAGGAGTAATATAATTAAATCCCTTATTTTCCAAAGTAGCAGAATTAATATTGAAAATATTACTTATTTAATTCAAATCATATAGAAATCCTTATTATTTCACAACTACCAACTTTATACTCTGAATATAGAAAATAATCCAATAATTACAAAATTAGATAATAATCGTAACTTATCTCAAGTTCAATAAATCAAAACTTGCCTTAATTATCTTTAATAAAATAATTTCTGAAATTAAGGCTATAAATAACTATATGATTTGAGACTTGATCATAAAAAGACTTTTCAAAGATTCTGGGTCTTACAATAGTCATATTACACATTTGATCTAAGATGGTTTGCTCCCTTAATCCATCTATATTCCATTCTACTGAGTCTGATCCTGTGAAGCTATTTTGCACTAATTGTGTTCTCTCTTCTAGGCCTACATCTACTGGTGATGGTCTGGAATAATAATTTCTTGTTTTAGGATAATCTCTTTTATGGGATATTTTATTTAGTTCTAATTCTTCTTCCTTTTGCAATGTATTAATTGTCAATTTTCCTAGACTAATACTTCTAAGTTTTTCTTTTAGTTCTTCAACTTCTGCTTCTACTTTAAATTTTAAGCTAATATTATCTAAACTTTACAACTTATATATAGGTTTTTCTATGGGTTTTTCTACCTTAATGACTTTTTCCATATTTTCTATTCTTCCTAATTGATTTTTCATTATATCTAACATGGTATTAGTAAAGTTTAATTGTTGATGTAATTTCTTAATATTTCTTTTTTCTATATTTCGTTCTACATTGCTATCTTTATAGGGTGTTGCTTCAATTTCTAGGTCTTTTTCAATTGGTATTTTGATAGTTTCTTTAGGAGGATATTCAGATTCTATTACTGATCCTGAGCTTGTTTTCCAAACAATAGTTGGCTTTGTTAAAGGACATAATTTCTTATCGGTTTTAGAGTAATAATTAACATACCAATCAAAGAAGTGTAAACTAATTCTATTTTCTTTCATAAAATCATAGAATAGTTCTCTTAGTCTAATAACTTCATTTTCTGAATGGTTGGTAAAATACCAATCTCTTAGTGGTTTATTATAATCAGCATTAAAATCTTGTCTTATCCATTCTTTATCAATCTCAAATGGTTCTTCCTTAATAATTACTGATAAGACTTGTGATTCCATTGGATCAAATTCTGAAGGTAATTTGTATACAGCAGTGGCTATATTTGGCCTTCTGTTGTCAATTCCTACAATATTATCCATATTTCCTATTGATGAGTTATCTATAGAATTTCTATGACTAATAGTTTCAACATTATCAGAAATTCTTAATGATTGGGATCTATTCATTCTAATTCTAATATCTGGTCCTTCTCTTATTATTTCTCTTATCCTAGTGTTTTGTATTTGTGGTTCTTCAATACCATCAGGTATTACCCATTCTTCAGGCATTCTACTTTTTAATTCTTCATGTCTTAATCTTCTAGGGGTTTGTATATTAGATCTTTTTAGATTTGCATGCATAATTATCGTTTCTTCTTTTGAGGATTGTCTTAATGCTTTAAAGTCATAATTAACCTTAGTAATTTTATAATATATTCTATAGATTATTTTGAATGGATCATATTTCTCATTTATAATTGTCTCATCAGATCTTACTTGCAATTTTAAAGCTTGCCATGTGTATTCATTTTTTAAATTCATGGCATAATTTGGGTAACAATTAAAAAAACTGGTCCATCATGACAGTTACTTTCTAATATTCCTATTAATGAGTCACTAAAATTTTGGAATCTGGTATCTCTTAAGGTTAATAATATAGGCAGATTAATTCCTATTCTAAAATTAGGTTTTATGGCTACTTGTATTAATCTTATATGGATGAAGTTATATCCTTTACTGCTATGTTCTTTCAACTTATCTTCTTCTAAGATGGTAATAATCTTATTACTACTTGTTCCTGGTTTATAATATTCTAACATATGAATTTCATAATTTCTTCCTTCCCATAAGTTTCTCTTTTTATATACTTTATCTTTATCTATTATAGGTATATTCCAATTATGAAAACTTTCTTCTAACTTAGCTATTTCTAATTCATTTTTAGTTTCAGAGGTGGATGCTTCATCATTATCTGTTTTTATTACTAAAGAATTATTTTTTCCTAGATTTAAACTACTCATCGTTCTCAACAAACTAGCCATTTTATGGTTAGAACTTTGTAAGTTACGGGACCACCCTCGTTAACCAACGGATTCACTGCCTTAGTTAGGACTTACAACCGGGACTATGATCTGGGCTGATCAACGTATTAATAGTTCTCACTGCTACTTCAAAGTTTTAACTATAAAACCATAGTTTATAGAGCAGATTTGTAGTAAAAATCCAAAAAAATAATACTTTATAAATGTTATCAGATATATATATATATATATATATAGTTTAACAAGAATTACATAATCAAGATCCTATCCCTCTTAAACAAACTTGTAAAGATAAAGGCGAGGGAAAAAGTAACTAATACAATACGAAACATCTTTTAAACAGAAGAGGAATATATAAGTTCTTCCGAACCTCGTTGTCCATAACCTGGAAAAGAGAAGACCTATAGGGGAGTGAGAACGTCGTCCTCACTGGTTCTCACTATAGGGTTAGAGAATTATTATAATAGGATAAGTGAAAATAAAACTCTTTTTAAAGTACAGTGATTAATATCCGCCTTATGTATCCTTTCAAAACTAAAAACATGCATTCAAATATCTAAAATCCTTATTAAAAGAGAAAACTGTCAACTCTTCAAAAATCCCAAAACCTTTTTAAAAGTTTCTCCTAGACAGCATGAAGGACCAAGTTGTCCCAAGCATAAGTTCATTAAGTCTATACTGAACCAGTTTAGTTTTTCATACTTTCCTAAACCAAAAAAATACAAACCAAACACGGCCTTCGGCCCATCTCATAATCAACCATGGCCCTAGGCGCAAACAATCCAAACAACAGCCAATCCACTGCAATCCAACCAATTTTTCAGTCACAAACACAAGTAAGAAGATTCAAACACAATCAAGCAGTTAGATCAAGTAGAACAATTAACAGTTAAATACAATTAATCACATAGGCAAACCAAGTACAATATGCACACCCAAGTACAATATGCACACCCAAAAAATGTCACATAGATGCATATGATGAATGCCTATCCTAGTGGCTGATGAGTCTCATCTGTCGGTTATAAAGCCAACCCGACAAGTCCTGGTAGCTAACCATTGGACTGTCCCTCTGTCGTGCATCCGCAACTCGAGTTATTCACAATCATAATCATAATCACACAACACCCACACTGGTTTTTATCCACGGGGGCGAGCTCATCCGGAACTTTCACAGTGTCTGGCCACACTTACGACATAGGGTCAGTAGAGTATCGAGTCTCAACCCGGAGCACGTGGTGGCTAGCCACTGCTTTCACCCAAGAAAACTCGTATCTCAGATAATTGAAAGTGCAACAATCACTTTATCAAATCAATAATCATCCATATTCATATTCACCCATAATTTAATATCAATACAGCCATCCGGCTCATAGCATAATCCACAACTAGCCATAATTCATTATCATGTACTGCCATCTGGCTCATAACATAATAGCACTTTCACCATCCAACATCATCAAACTCATAAAGACATCACTCAAGTCATAAATCACTTTTTCTCAAATCTCTTTACTTTGAAATCAAAAATCAATTCCTTCCAGCCTTAACTTTAAACTCCCCATTTCTCAAATCATTATAGGCTCACAAGCCACTTTTCTTCAAACGTAAATTTCTCTTTTTAAAATAAAGTCACCTTCCTCAACATCTTTCCATAACTTTTCAAAAACCACACCAAATCAAAAGTCTTTTCTGAGAGATTCAAAATCATTCATCCTAAAACAGGATTTGGTGACAAAAGTTCCTCAGCAGAGTCTCAAGTCTTTAGGGGAGAATAACATAATTTGTTTCATCAAATTCGTTTAAAATCTTTAAAACCTTGGATTCCTGATTTGAGTAATAAAAATAGAATCTAAGTCAAACCGAGTTGTGTAATCAATTACTCCGAACACATTTTCAAAACTATTTCTTTTACTTAAACAAAACCAACTCCAATCCCATGATTAAATATAAAGCGTTTCAAACTGCTCAAAGATTTTTTTAGTCTTGAAAAACTCAGAATTCAAAGAGTGCTTTAAAATTTTCCTAAAACATTGTAAAATTAGACTTGTCAATAAACTTTCACGTTCTTTCAAAGTTATTGAAACTCCTCCAATTGAAACCCTCAAGTCAAATTCAAAGACAAACCCTTTTTACATTTAAAACAACCTTATAACATAAGTTCCTTCAAAATAACTTGCTCCCAAAGGAGATATAATACTTTTCTTAAGAAACAAGACTAAATCATAGTTTCCTTTTTTAATAATTCATTTCAAAAGCATAAGTCATCCCTTTCTTAAATAATCCAAGTAAAATAGTAGAAGTCTTTAACTCATAATTTATCAAATAATATTTCAATAAAGTCTCAGATTTTATAGGAATTTCGGCAGACCTCCCCTAAAACTTGGACTCTGCCACCCTTTCCGGGTCCCAACCAAATCATTCCGCAACCCTCCTCAACGGGTTCAAAACCAAATTAGTTCAAAATCAAGTTGTTTCCAAAAGTGTATCATTTTTAGATTTCAAAATACCAATTCAAACTCAAATCAAGTTTCAACAGCATAAACTCAATTTCAAAGCTTTTACAAAATAACTTTAAAGAAGCATTTCCAGAACAGTCCGTTTCACAAAACTGAACAATAATTCAGCCAAACAAGCATTCATATTCATCTAAGACAACCAACAATACATAAGACTTATACAATCACTCAAAGATACATTTTCTCACATCAATATCCATATATAATAATTTCAATTCATAAAGTGTAGTTTTTTAAAAAGGCCCCTACCTCGATAAGTCGAAACCATAACCCAAACGCCTCACAAAAATACTTTCGTCTCGACCCAAATCGACGGCAACCAAAACCTCAACTTCGCTTGCTCTCTCAATAGCATAACAGCCTCAAACGTCAGATGCAAACTCGGTTTCTAATTCCTAAGACCATCAACATTGCAAATACTTTAATACACGTAATATAATGCTAACGCAGGGTCTCCAAAACAAAAATACTTACTGTAATGACAAAACGAAGCAGCAGCGGTCTCTGAATCGGTTTGGCGGCAACCCCAGCAACCACCGCAAGCGGCAGTGGCGACTAGACGCCGGCGACGGCAACTGAAACTAACATGCAATGATTGTAACACTTTCAGAAACTCAAAAGAAATGAAACCCAATACTTAAAACCTTACCAGTAGTGTTTTTCCGGCAACGGCAGTGGGTCTCGAGCTGCGGCGCAAGAAGTAGGACGTAGTGGCAGCGGTGGTCTGCGATGATGGCGCGAGCTCCTCCCTCCTCCATTGGCGCTCTCCTCCCTCGAATCTCCCTTCCCCGTTTCCCTATGCCTTTCTTTGTTTCTTTGTTTCTTTCTTTCTTTTCCTTTTGTTTCTACATGTGTGTGTCTAGGATAGTGGGGGCTGCGGCTGCTGCTTGAATTAGAGGAGTTAGGGTTCAATTTGGTTAGAGTAGGGTTTGTTTTGGGTAAAATTAGGTATAAGGGTGTTCTTGGTAATTTTAATAAAAATTAGGGGTTATAGAGAATTAATTTGAAATCTAATTTAATCCTTAAAACTAGTTAAAAATATTATTTGTTGTATATATCAAAATATTAATTAATCTCAATCAAATGCTCTAATTGAAAATATAATACAATATAATTAATTTTCTTTATTAACAAAAACCTAAAGTATTTATTTATACAAAGAATATCATATAAAAATCTTATTATTTTACAACTACTAATTTTATAATTTAAATATAGAAAATAGTTCAATAATTGTAAAAGTAGATAAAATTCTAATTTAAATAGCCAAATATAATTTTTTTTTGAATTTCCAAGACTTTAAATTGCAAATAGGTAGATAATTCAAAATTATAGTGTTTGGATAAAAACCTTAATTTATTTCAAATCCAATTAATCAAAACTACCTTTAATTATCTTCAATAAAATAATTTATGAACTTAAAACTATAAACAAATATATATAATTTAAAATTAGTTCATAATAACATTTTAAAAGTTCTGGGTCTTACATTCCACCCACCTTATAAAACTTTTCGTCCTCGAAAATTAAAGGAATACATAAGGTAATACAAAGAATCAGTACTCTGCTTTCTAAATGCTTTTAAATAAGTAAGAAAGTTTAGCATATATATATGTGTGTGTGTGTGTGTGTGTGTGTGTGTGTGTGTGTGTGTAAAATACTGAATAGCTATAAGATTTAGATATAAGGATAGAGCATGGTGTAAGGCAGAAGATACCAGAAGGCTCAATGCAAAAGGTTATATGGTTTTCAAGACTTTACCAAAATTGAAAAAACACAATAGAGGGCAAGTTTCACAAGATAGACATTCAAAAAGTAAAGTGGTAATTAAAGTGGTAAGTTGAGGATGAAGGATTCCCTCTCTTATTGCGGAGAAAAATTTTAAGGTTGAGGATTCCCTCTCTTGTTGCATCGGGGATTGGATAGAAGGTTGAGGATTCTCTTCGGTTCAATTTCCAACTGTGGTTAGGATGGTGGTTTCAATTTTGATTGTGATTATGATTGAAAAGTGTGGCGAGAACTATATCCCAAAAGTGTGGCGGGCACTATATTTCTGATAGCACATTTTTCTCTGGTTGCAAGGTGAAAACGCACGTTCTTTTGTATGTAGAAAGACACACTCCTTCATAATTCCTCCAAGAGAAGGGGAAAAGACACTCTCATTCATTTATATTCCTTCTGAAGATGCACAACCGAGAGATCATGTTCGAGTTCACTACCGGATGTGTCGAATCTAGTAGATTAACCGACAAGTGAGCTCACAGCCAATAGGACAAGCATATATCATGTGTATTTGTTTGCTATTGTTTGAGTGTGCATAAGTATTTTGGTTTGTCCAATTGAATTTCTGTTAATTGTTAAATGTACTATTTGTTGTGATTGCTCTTTAGTTGTATTTGTTTTGTACTTCTGATTTTTTGTGTATGGTTTCACAATTGAGACTTGAGACTTGAAATTAATGGTGATTATGACTATGTAAATGAATGAGATCGTTGGTAATTCAAAGTATGTTAAAATTAGCAATTAACTCCGTATTGATTTTTTTGTGATTAAAATTACCGAACTGAATACTGAACCGAGTAATTGGATATTGGGAGTAAAGATGAGATTATATTGGAAATGATTGAGGTTAGAGGTAATTGATAACACTGAGACTTTAGCAAATTGATCCAGTTGGGATTAGCTAAAATCCTGGACTTGAATTTCTGTGAAGTTGAAGAATTAGGATTGCCTAGTGGGTTCATATCTCTTTATATAGTCTTTATTTGGAACTATTACTCTACTGGGAACCTTCGAATTCTCACCCATCGTGATTTTTCTATTTTTCAAATACAGGGCGTGATGCACCTTGTTGAGTGTGTGGGATTCTGTTTGGCGAAATGAAGGAGATTCTTTTGAAGTTCACTTTTATTTATTTAGAGTTTTTTCTACTTTTGAAATCTTTTTTGTATATTCCTATTAGAAGTTTTTATTTGGAAAAACAGGAACATTCTGGTGTAATATTCTAGCCGACTTTTTCTTCACGGCTCGAGACTAATAATTATTAAATATCTTATTTTAGAACTTACATACCTATATATGTAAACCTGTTTTGCTTTTGTATACGATGTTCACTTGCATTAACATGATTTGAGTGTGATTAACGGCTGTCAATTGTTTAAAAAAAATTTTCACAGGCTCCTAGTGATATTATTATTCTTCAAATATTATATATGTATCTTTCTTTTAGGTATCATAATGCCTCGCCACCTTTAATTTACGATTTAATTGTAAAGCTGTGTGTGGTAGGGTATTACAGAAAGCTTGAAGAGTGAAAAAAACATGCTTTTCTATGGTTATTCTTATCTGAAGTTTTGTAATAGGTTTTATTATCATTGTAAAATACTAAAATAAGTATATGTATAATTATGTTCAATGTAAATGCTAATACTTAGAACTCAAATATTATATGCAATTACATTCAGGGACAGATCCAAGGAGGGGCAAGCATAGGCTTTGCCCCGTCATTATTTACAAATAATAATAATTGTCTGAAAAAATAATTTGAGATTTTAGAAAAAAAGATAAATTGTTAGTCTTAATAAAATGAGTATAATATAATTAAAAAATGTGTTAAGGTTTTAGCGGCAATAATAATAGCAACTAAAAGTGAATAATATTATAATCTTAGAACTTTTAGTAGCCATATAAAATTTTGAGAAAATGGTCACAAAAAATTATAACTTTAGGGGTCATTAAAAATTTTTTTATTGATAATTGTATAATTGCTACAAAAAGTTATAATTTTTAGCGGCCATTAAAAAGATCTTTATTGGCAATTATATAATTACCGCTAAAATCTTTTAGTGACAAAACATAAGACGGTTAATCTCTAATTGCTAGTAATTATATTAATGACTATTTTAATTATCACTAAAAACAAAATAAATAGTCGCTAAAAATAATTTTTTCTAGTAGTTACTGTATTAATTGATTGTTATTTTGATATGTATGAATAAGAATTCATATATATACAGGTTCATCCATCATTCATTCATTTTAATAGTTTACATCATATTATTGAGTATATATATCACTGAAAAGCCTCATATAAAGCAATCTGTTTGTGATTTACAACACATATATGTAATTATAGAAATTAATACATTACAACACATATATGCAATCGGTCTCTATTTTTTAACTTGCTCTCAAGGAAAATTAATCAATTCCCTCCAGGCCCTTGAGGTAGATCCATTAATTAGCTTATATTGATTCTTCACCACTTCAGCTTTGCTGGAAAATACTATAAAAGCATTCAAAAAAAAAAGTAAGAACGTCACATTAAGAAACAAGAAAAGGAATTCAAATAAAACAAAATGAGCAATAATCTATCTGAAATTTGTGCCCCCACCTTGTCAATAAGTGATTGATAGTATGGCTTCACTTTTTCAACGTCCACCAAAACTTTGCTTTTGCTATAGAGATCATATTTACTACATAATACATAAAATTACGGGTGATGTTATTGATTAGTAATAATACCAAATGCTGTGTGCAAATTATTTGATATATATATATAGAGATTAACTTGAAAATGTGAAGCCACTTCAAGTTCTCAAAATCTTCTTCACTCATGAGATGAGTATATGCTCCCTCCTTATGCAAAGCTACAAAAGAGTTTTAAGTTTAATACATTGTTATTGAAAGAAAATTCTAAAAAATAATTATGATTTTTTTTTTTGGTTTACAAAATAAAACGAACTTTTGTTGCCCAACAAAAAATGCCTTCTTATGACATAAAAGGAAAAGCACATAGTAAATAAAAATACTTACGATAAAATGAGTGATATCTAATAATGAATAAGCCAGGTGAAGGTAAAGTGGTTCCATTTTCCTTTGCTACCTATAAATTCAAGTGAAGTATAAATTTATTATATATCTTGAACAAAATAATAAAAAAACTATATATAAATTGTAGCTATATATTTAATTTATTGATATTGTGTTTAATAAAATATTTTATTTTGTAATAATTAATTTTAGTATATTTATATTATTTACAAATAATAATAATTGTTTGAAAAAATAATTTGAGATTTTAGAAAAAAAAGATAAATTGTTAGTCTTAATAAAATGAGTATAATATAATTAAAAAATGTGTTAAAGTTTTAGCGAAAATAATAATAGCAACTAAAAGTGAATAATATTATAATCTTAGAATTACTTTTAGTAGCCATATAAAATTTTGAGAAAATGGTCACAAAAAATTATAACTTTAGGGGCCATTAAAAATTTTTTTATTGACAATTGTATAATTGCTACAAAAAGTTATAATTTTTAGCGGCCATTAAAAAGATCTTTATTGGCAATTATATAATTACTGCTAAAATCTTTTAGTTACAAAATATAAGATTGCTAATCTCTAATTGCTAGTAATTATATTAATGACTATTTTAATTATCACTAAAAACAAAATAAATAGTCGCTAAAAATAATTTTTTCTAGTAGTTACTGTATTAATTGATTGTTATTTTGATATGTATGAATAAGAATTCATATATATACAGGTTCATCCATCATTCATTCATTTTAATAGTTTACATCATATTATTGAGTATATATATCACTGAAAAGCCTCATATAAAGCAATCTGTTTGTGATTTACAACACATATATGTAATTATAGAAATTAATACATTACAATACATATATGCAATCGGTCTCTATTTTTTAACTTGCTCTCAAGGAAAATTAATCAATTCCCTCCAGGCCCTTGAGGTAGATCCATTAATTAGCTTATATTGATTCTTCACCACTTCAGCTTTGCTGGAAAATACTATAAAAACATTCAAAAAGAAAAGTAAGAACGTCACATTAAGAAACAAGAAAAGGAATTCAAATAAAACAAAATGAGCAATAATCTATCTGAAATTTGTGCCCCCACCTTGTCAATAAGTGATTGATAGTATGGCTTCACTTTTTCAACGTCCACCAAAACTTTGCTTTTGCTATAGAGATCATATTTACTACATAATACATAAAATTACGGATGATGTTATTGATTAGTAATAATACCAAATGCTGTGTGCAAATTATTTGATATATATATATAGAGATTAACTTGAAAATGTGAAGCCACTTCAAGTTCTCAAAATCTTCTTCACTCATGAGATGAGTATATGCTCCCTCCTTATGCAAAGCTACAAAAGAGTTTTAAGTTTAATACATTGTTATTGAAAGAAAATTCTAAAAAATAATTATGATTTTTTTTTTTGGTTTACAAAATAAAACGAACTTTTGTTGCCCAACAAAAAATGCCTTCTTATGACATAAAAGGAAAAGCACATAGTAAATAAAAATACTTACGATAAAATGAGTGATATCTAATAATGAATAAGCCAGGTGAAGGTAAAGTGGTTCCATTTTCCTTTGCTACCTATAAATTCAAGTGAAGTATAAATTTATTATATATCTTGAACAAAATAATAAAAAAACTATATATAAATTGTAGCTATATATTTAATTACTCACCATATACATATAGTCATCATGTCCCCATGACATGAGTACATTGTCTAATCCACACCCTTTACTATAGACTCCATCTTTAGTGTTATAAGCAGGATTTTTGCTATCTGGGTTTTCCTTGAAATACTGAAGCATAGAAAAAGTTTATATTATTGGTTGATGATAATTTTAGAATAAAAATATATTATTTGTACACTAAAATTAATCATTATATATTATTTATAAATATATGTATAATTTAATTTATTTTTAATATGTATTTTATATTGATTGTTGATTTTAATATAAATTTAACATGATTGTTTTAGAGACATGCAAAAAAAGAGATCAATTTTACAGTTTTGTTAGAAGAGGAAGGCTACCTTGTGGTGAACATTTTTTTCATCAAAGGCACAACCAACAGGAAAGGTATCTCCTGAAAATATATATTTAATCATTTGGTTAAAATTTTGAATTTAAAGTATCATGCCAAAACTAGCTAATTGGGAATTTAAAGATTGATAAAATAATTATACATGAAATATAGGGACGTGTCTTATTTAAAATATTGTAAATTGAATCAAAATAATTACAACACAAATATTTTTATAATTAATTATTTACACTCTCTCAACCTTAATGTAGCCGTAATGACCTAATAAAAATTTCGTTTTGTATTATGGTTTTAAAATGATAATTAATTTTAAATATTGTAATTAAATTTTATTTCTAAAACATAATAGTCAAAAGATTATTCCATTTCAAAAAAAATATCATAAAGAATAAGAAAAGTTCTTACCAACAACAGCCCATTGAGGAAGCTCACCGAATTGAGGAAGGTGAAGAATCTTTCCGAGATCTGAAATAAACAAATATTCATTTGTCAATTCATATTAACTATCTATCAACAATAAAAAAACTTTCTTAAAATAAAAGGACAAAAAATAACTAAAATTAAACTAATTAACCTTTATAATAGAAAATTAAAAAAAAATCTAAGATTTCAAATTTAATTACCATGGATGAGAGCAGTCAAATGTAACCAATCTTCGTTAGGATAATCTTTTCTAATGGCTTCTGCAGTTTGCAACAAATGTTGAATTTGAGGTTCATCCAAATCAGGATCACTATCATCCACTACTTCATTAAGCAGCTCACAACATTCCCATATGCTCATTTCTGCTTTGTCCAATTTCTTATAGTGCTCCCTCATTTTCTTTACCTATATTATTAGCAAATGAAATTTTCATGAATTAGCATTGAGCTTTCATGTTATTGTGTATTAGTATATATAAACATGTTTGAGGAAAATAAGAATTTGGCTTACAAAATCATATGTCTGATTAATGTGTTGTAATCTATAGAATTCTTCCACACCTTTTTGTCTTTCACTTTCAATATCATAATCCCTGCCAAATAATCTCATTAGAAGACTGATTTCACTTTGATCGATATCTGAAGCCATTTTTACAAATTTGTATGTGTATTATTGTATGGTATATGTAAGCTTTTTATGAAGGGTTATGAATTTGTAAATTATTTTACACAATATTTTAAATTATTATTTAAATAGTAATTAGATATAAAAAGTTGTTATATTTATTGATATATGATTTGGTATATATATGAAAAGTGTTTTACTTTGTGATCAAAATTAAATTCTTTCAAAAATATAAAAAAGAAATCTCAGTTTTATTGAGAGAACGTGGGTCACAAAGATACAAATTTTTTGTCGCCCTTTATGTAGTAAAATTAGAGCAAACTAAGTTTAAGTTAGGTTTTTTATTTTTAAATTATATTAACATATGTAATTAGTTGCATATTTAACATTTAAAACAAAATTAAATTGTTAAAATATTAGATAAAGAAATGTAGCAATTTATATGTCTTTTCTATTACTAAAGAAAGTTAGAGTTTAATTTTTATTATTAAAAAAATTAAGATAAAAAATCTTAAAAGAAAAAAATATCTATGTACAATCACATTTTAAGTTTAAATAAGACTTTTATATATGTCAAAATTTATATTAGAGATATAATTATTTATATGTCTTATTATATTAATTTAAATACTTTTAGATGAGTGAATTTATGTCAAATATATGGCGTTAGCTGCTTAAAATCATAAATTTTAAATCAAAGAAATAAAAATCAAATAAAAGAGAATATTGAAAGGAGAACTGAAACCTGAAGGATTGGCCAAATGCATTGCTTTCTGGGGCCTTAAACGTTCTGTCTTTTGCCGACACAAGCTCACTGGTTTCTTCGGTGTGCACATTCTTCTTTTCCTCAGCTTGGGAACCTAGAAAAAAAAAAACAAATTGAGATATATGGGATTTTCTACCCAGAAAGAAAAATAACGCTCCAATACTTTTTTTTTAAAAGAAGAAGAAAAACATAATCAAACCATGGGCAGGGTGCTCATCTTGGATGGCCATTTTCTCTATTTCAAATAAGCAAGAAGCGAAGCACAGGACAAAAAAGTTTAGAAACTTGGAAGAAGGGATATGAAACTCCAGTGAAAATAGGTGTGACAATAACCTAGGACAAAACGAGTTTATATAGTACAACACCAAGTCCTTGTCGTGAAATTTGAAATCTTGGAGTCCTTAACTAAAATGACGTTTCGGAGGATTTATCATTATCTGTATAAACCAAAACCATACCATTCTTAGTAACTTTTCAATTAATCAAATTTATGCCACCAACTATATGCCATTAGTGTGCTTTCTAAATTCACCCATCTATACGTCATAATAATCCAATAACACCTGTTTCAATACTTGCAATAATTTTCTTTTCTGAAAAAAAAAACATTCCATTTATATTTCTATAACCGACAATTTGTTTGAATTCTTGTAACATTATCTTTTCCTCCTTACTAGAAAAACAGTAATGTCCCTACATATGTAAATAAATTCTCTCATTTCATTTATTTTTATATGATAAGAACATCAGATCGAGAGAAATATCTTATTATCCCATCTTATTAATTATGATAATGAGATTATACTCGATCTTAATTATTGTCAAGTAGAAAAATAAATTGAGATCATTAATTTATATTATGTTGTATATTTATGTGTACTGATATTTAATTAATCCATGCTAACTAAGAATATTAAAATTTTTATTCTTTTTAATAATTTAAATACAGTAGATAATTATTACAATAATAATAATAATAATAATAATAATAATAATAATAATAATAAGAAAGAAGAAAAATGAGAGAAAGTATAAACTGCCCCCTTTATAACCGGACATGTCGGATTAGCTACCGGACTTGTCAGGTTTGACTTTATAATCGATAGATGATGAGATTCATCGGTCATAGGACAAACATGCATCGTGTACATTTGAGTGATTTGTTTCAGTATGTTTTGTTTTAGCGTTCCTAATTGTTTAACTGTAATTAATTGCTACTTGTTCTATCTGTTGTAATTGCTACCTCTATTTGTGTTTTCTTTGTCTGAATTATATGTGTTTGCAACTGAGAGATCCCTCATGGTGGCCGAGGTGATGCTGAGGGTAGTTCCACCGGTATTTTGGAGGGTTAGAAGAGACGGAAAGTGAAGTATTAGGTTAAAGATGGATTTAGAAGTTGAACACATTAGATAACTTACATAATTTATGGTTTAGAATACTTTCTTAAGTTTAATTCTGAGTGTCAGTGTTCTAGGAATGCCTCTGACTTTCTCGAGATCTTATACATTATGTACGTTGGCACCTTTACCATACTGAGAACCTCCGGTTCTCATTCCATACATATATTGTTGTTTTTCAGATGCAGGTCTGGAGGTACCACATTGAACATTTTGGAGGCCTTCTTGAAGCAAAGAACTATATTTTTTCGTTACTCATTCAGTTTCTACTTGTATATAATTGTACATAGTTGTTCTCTGTATTTTATACTTTGTCCCTCCTAGAGGTTGACTTGGAGAAACAGGTGTTTATTTTACATTTCGGGTTGTATTTTGGGGATATATATATATATATATATATATATATATATATATATATATATATATATATATATATATATATATATATATATGTATATATGTATTTATGTATGTATGTATGTATGTATGTATGTATGTATGTATACGCTGGCCGGTCTTAGATTCGCAGGTTGAGTTCGGAGCTGCTTATCTGTATTGTGGAATTCTGATCCATATATGTTTTTAACCTTCCTTTCGATCTTGCTTATCCATCTATGCTTATCTTTCGTGAGTGATGCGATTTCTGTTTCATTTTTTATAAACTTCTCTTTCAAGGCTCCTAGTTATAATTTTCTTCTATTATATTATTATATATGTATTTTTACTTTTAGAGGTCGTAACGTCTTGCCACCTCTAATTTACGTCCTAGGCATAAAGCTCTGTGTGGTAGGGTGTTATATTATGGTATCAGAGCAATTCGTTCCTGTAGAGTTTGAGGAACGGACTGACTATGCTTCTGGGCATATTCTTGGTGTGTGTATATGTTGATTAGGATATCTAACTGATATATGTGGCATATTACGTCCTAGGCATATTTGGTGCAACAAAACTGTTAGTTTCATGGACTCCCACAAGAAGACTCAAACTTATTCATCTCTAATTTTCTGCAAATCTGTGATACGGTGAAGGCTAATGGAGTCCATCCTGATGTCTATCGGTTATTGTTGTACGGGACTGAGCTAAGAAGTGGCTTGATACACAATCCAAGGAGAGCCTGGATACATGGGATAATATAGTCAAAGGCTAACCAAGCTAAGGACCGATGTTTAGACATTCAGGCAACAAGATGGTGGATCTCTCTTTGAGGCTTGGGAGAGGTACAACGTGATGCTTAGAAGGTGCCCTTCTGTAATGTTTTTGAACTGGATATAGTTACAGATTTTCTATATTAGGATTACTCAGGCCTCCAGAACCTCTTTAGATAATTCTACAAGAGGATCCCTTCATATAAAAAAAACCACTGAAGAGACTCTAGAGTTGATTGAGATGGTTGCTAACAACCAATATCCATATTCTTCTGAGAGGACCACCATGAGGAAAGGAGTCATGGAATTGGATGCTTTAGATACCATTCTTTCTTAGAATAAAGCCATGTCTCAATAGATAAATGCCATTACTCAACACTTGGGTGGACTATAAGTTTCAACTATTAATATCCAAGATGCTCCCTATGACATGAGTGGTGGATTTTCTTAAGGTGAGACTTTTGATTATGGTCAAATTCTCTCTGAACAGGTTAATTATATGGGAAATTTCTTCATACCCCTAATAATGATCCATTCTCCATAACTTATAATTTAGTGTAGAGGAATCATCCATATTTTGATGAAAAAATCAACCATAGAGGTACCATAATTTCATAACAATCAGAGCCATCAGAATAATTTCAATCAGAGTGATTTCAACAACAGCAATCCACGATCCAGTTCTAAAAATCTTTTGACTTGGAAGGTTTAGTTACTGAACTCTCCAAGAATACTATTAGTTTCATGCAGGAAGCCAGAGCTTCAATTAGAAACTTGGAGGTTCAAATGGGTCAACTAGCCACAAAAGTTGTTGAAATTGATAAGCGGTTCACCAATACCTTTCGTAGTAACACAATTCTAAATTCAAGAGAGGAGTACAAGGCTATCACCTTGATAAGTGGACAAAGTTACTGAAGAGCTGGTTGAAAAAGAAGCTCCAGAGAAGGGACAAGCCAAGGTGAAGCACGCCCCACAAAGGCACTCAGACAACCCTTTTTTTGGTTGAAATTGAGCTACATAAAGTGAAGTCTCCAGTACCTGAATACAAGCCTAAAATGTCATATGCTCAGAAGTTTTAAAAGGAGACTAAGAACAAGCAGTTTTCAAAGTTCTTGGAAGTCTTCAGAAAGTTGCAAATCAATCTTCCTTTGCTAAGGTTTTGGAGCAAATGCCTCTCTATGTTAAATTCATGAAGGAGTTGCTATCCAAGAAGAGGACTATAAAGGGAGATAAGATAGTGGTCCTGACCAAGAAATGTAGTGCCTTAATTTAGAGTAATTTTCCAAGGAAGATGCCAAATCCTGGAAGCTTTCAAACTCCATGTACCATTGGGAGCAAAAACCTTTGAGAAAGCCTTATGTGATCTGGGTGCAAGCATCAATTTAATGCCCTTGTCTGTAATGAAGAAAATGCAAATGAAAGAAGAGAAACTAACAAGGATAGCACTACAAATGGCAGATAAATCTTTGAAGAGTGCACATGGAATAGTGGAGAATATCTTGGTCAAAGTGGAAAAGCTCTTCCTCCCAGCAGATTTTGTAATTCTTGACATGGAGGAGGATGAAAATGCCTCTATAATCTTAGGAAGACCATTCCTAGCCATTGGAAGAGCTCTGATTGATGTGGAAGAAGGTGAATCAATGCTGAGGGTGCATAAAGAGCATTTGATCTTCAAGGTTTTTAAACCCATACATCACTCAGGTGAAGAAGCTAAGGCAACTGTATGAAGATTGAGTTCACTAATCCAAATCTCCAAGAACCCCCTGATGATGTAAAACAAAGTTTGCAGCTCAAGCCTCCCTTGGTGACAATCAACAAAATTTTCCCTGACATGAAATCTAAGTTTAGTGTTGGGAGTGCAGGGTGTCGAGAAAGGAAAGGGATCCCCAGAAGAAAGTACCCAGGGGATGGAGAAACAAAAATCTTCACTGAAGGTTTCTCCCCAGGGTTAAAGGTAATGTTGGCTCGTAATCTAGTATTACCTCATATAGTAAATAGAATCCTCTCTCTTGAGCATATTGAGCTACATCAAGGGGACATAGGGAGAAAATTCATAGTGAGAGGAGAGGATTTGAAGCACTATGATCAACCCCACGTTAACAAGAAATCAACTATTAAGCTAGTGACGTTAAAGAAGCACTTGTTGGGAGGCAACCCAATTATCCGTATCCTTAGATTTTCTATTTATTTTGATTTTATTTATTTGGTTTTACTCTCTTATAGTTTTTATTCTTTTTACGTTTTTTTTGGTCATTTAAAGTGTTGAAAACAGGAACAGGTGCAATCAGAAAGGAGTTCAAAACACTCTGGAGGGGATTTGCTTTAGATGCCCTGGCGCCAAATGCCGCAACTTGGCATTTAGTGTCAGGAAGGCACAAAAATTGAGGAATGGTCACCGAAGGATTGCACTAAATGCCCCGACTTAGTGTTTAGCGCCGTGGTGCACATATTTCGAAGAACAACTATTGTGGAGGTGGAGCTAAATGCGGCAACATGGCATTTAGCGCTGGGGAAAGCATCAACATTTCAAACCTCTCTACTGGGTGCGTACACACACTATTGTGGGTACACACAACTTATGCTTCAACTAGATAATTTGCCATTGTTCATGTGGCGCTAAACGCGGGCATATAGTGTAAGACCTAAAACTTTTGAAAAGCCTTATTTTAAATTGATTTCAATTTATTTACTCATTAACGACTTTAATTTTAGAAATTATTTAATTAAAGCTAATTAAATCAAGTTTTGATAATTAAATTAGAATTTTTCTCTAATTTTATAATTATTAGATAATTTTCTATATTTGAACTATAAAATTCAGTAATTGCAAAATAATAAGAATTTTGTATAAATTGATTTAAAGAATTGAGATGATGGAATTTAATATTTTAATTTTTATGAATAAAGAAAAATTAATTATATTATCTCTAATTATTGAATTAGAGAATTTATTTGAAAATAATTTATAAATTGATAATTAAATAGTATTTTTACAAATATTATTTGTGGATTAAGAATTGGTTTTTGGTTTTCAATTACTCCTAATTTTAGTGAAATGACAGAACTACCCCCAATCCTAATTCTAAATCCCTATTCAGAAACCTAATTTTCCTTTCCCAGCCGCTATTACCCCTTCCCCCTTTCTGAAACACCAACACACACACGCACAGAGATGGAGAAGAGAGAAAGAGAGGGCGCCAGTGGAGGAGAAGAGGGGAGGGAGCCGCGCCATCACCATCCAGCCCGTCGTGCCACTGCCACGGTGCCATTGTGGTCGCCGACGAAGAGAGATGGCTCGCGAGTGGAAGGTTCGCGGGCTTGGAGCCACAGTCACGGAGGAGAGGCGTCGGAGAGAGGGAGCTCGTGGTGAAGAGAGAGAGGCGCACGAAGAAGAGAAGCCTGCGACTAGCCTTGTCACCGTCAGTGCCGCAGGTTGCTGTCGTCAACCTCGCGAGCTACCACCGTGTCGTTGTTACTGTGCTGCAGCGCCGCTGTTCAACCTCATCCCGCCGTGTCTCTATGGTCGTTTCTGTCACGTAAGGGAGCGAGAGAGGAGAGGTGGTGAACGAAGCCATCGCAGGAACCACCGTCATAAAGGGTTCAGGTTGCCATTGATGGGGATAGCCGGAACTGTTCCGAGGTTTTTGCCGTTGATTCTGATTTTGTTCTGTTTCGGTTGAAGCCGTTGTTGCCTCTAGTCGCTAAAAAACCACCACTACTCCTTCTGCCCCGCCTCTGCTTCGTTAGGGTTTGCTGCTTTTCATGGTGAGAATGAACTTGTTTTGCCTCCTTCAACATGTCAGTTGGTTTTAGTTTCACCTAATATCCATTTCATGTTAATTTTAATTTGCCAAAATAAACTATTACTGTTCGGTGTTGATGTTGCTGGTGTTACTACTGCTGGTTCTAATGCCATTGCTGCTGTTGCTGTTAATATGGAATAAGTGGGTTTGTCGCCTTTGCCTTCTTGGTAAGCGCTTTTACTTCCAGAACTTTTGAAATCAATATTCCAATATAAGTTATTAGAGGCTCTGAGCTGTTAGTATTGTAGGATTGAGTTCCGATGATTTTATATCAAAGTTAAGGTTGTTGTTGGACCATCAGAGTTTCTGGCCGCTATCGGAGCTGCCGCCGGATCAGCTCGGGATTGTGGCTGTTCCATTTTGCTCTTACTGTAGGTATATCTTATTGCGAACCCTTGCCGTTAGTTTTCTATCATGTGTTATTAAGGTTTTTGCGATATTTATGTTTTAGAATTGAGTTGTCAGGATTGCCTGTTGCAATTAAAACCGTTTCTGCTATTGAAAGGTTATTTAGTTGATTATTATGAAAAATGGTTTTTCTTGGTTTTGAAGCTATTTTTGATGATGTAAAGGAATTGGCTTTGGAAATGGTTTAATTTTGAGTTAGTGACTTTATAAATGATTTAGTATTTGAGCTGGTTTGATTTTAAAAAGAGATTTATTATGGGCACTGATTCGCTTTGAAAATAATTTGATATTGGAATTAGCTGAATCTTGGAAAATAATTGAGGTTTGGAAAAGGTTTGAGAAATATTTGGATGGGACCCGAGAAGGGTGGCAGAATCGAGTTTTAGAGGAGATGCTGCCGAAATTTTATAAAATTAGAAGTTTCATTTGAAGTAGTTATTTTAAAAGGATTAATTTTAAGCATTATATGTTTTAAGATTACTTCATTTATCAAAGAAAAAGTTATGCTTTGGATTGAGAATTGTTAGTGAATGAAACGGAAAAAAAGGATGATGAGGATTGATTTGAAATATGATTTTTGAATGAATTTAGAAATGGGATATGGATTGACGAATGATGATGATATTGAGAATGGCTCAGATATTGATGAATGATGAATGAATTATTTATATGGCTTATGAATTTGAAATATCTGAGATACGAGGTTCCCTGGATTAAGTGCCGTGGCTTGCCACCACGTGTACCAGGTTGAAGACTCGATACTCTGTTGACCCTACGACGTAAGTGTGTGACCGGGCACTATATAAATTCCCGGAAATGTTACCCCCATTGAGTAATATTGATTATTTGAGAAAAAGCTATGCATAGACTCTTGGGGATGCACGTCGGAGGACAGTCTAAGTACAATTCAGACTTGTCGGGTTGGCTGGATAACCGACAGATGAGCCTCATCAGTCATAGGACAGGCATGCATCATATGCATTTGTATACTTTGTTTGAGCTTGAACTTATTTTGGTTTGCCTAATTGCTAAACTGTTCGTAACTGCTACTTGAACTATTTGCTGTAACTGCTGCCTACTTGTGCTTTCCTTGTCTGCCTTGCCTGTGTTTGTTCTGGCATGCTACATTTGATATTGAACTTTGGTGCTGAATTAATGATTGTGTTATTTGATTGCGTGGTTGGTTTCTGATTGAGATTTTTCTTATAAGAAAGGAAAGGTTTCGGATTTCTGAAAGATTAAACATTGTTTCTTTGAAAATGTTTTGAACGATTACCTATTGGTTTTTTTTAAAAGATTCATAAGGTAATGATAATCACTGAATTTGAAAATAGTTTTCCTATTAAATATCTTCTTATGACAACTTTGAAACTCCATGGTGAGACCGTGTGGTTAGGTTCTCACCCCTTACAGCTTTACTTTTCAAGAACCGAATGAAGAAGCACTAAGAAGAGTTATACTGTGTTTGGTTTATATGTTGTTGTATTAATTAGATTATTTTCTTCACTCGTCTTTGTTATTACAATTTTGTAAGAGGAATAGGAGTTGTATGTTA
>NC_029793.2:109157472-109189548 GCF_000816755.2 Arachis ipaensis | reverse complement strand
AAGAAGTCCTGTATATGAATCTATGCCTGCTGTTTATTTTAGATGAGGTATGTATTTCCGGTTTATAAAGTGATTAGCGATACGGTGTTGAGTCACAGGCTCCTATTTTAATATTTAGTATGTAAAGTAGTCGTAATACTTCTTGCTATCAGAGTAGCGCAGCCGGAAGCGTAACTTCTGAAAGTGAGGGTGTTACATATAGCGTTTAGCACCAGGAGGAGGATCACCAACTCCACACTCTCTGCAGGGTGCGCATGCACACAGCTGTGCGTGCGCAGAAACCTTCTCCTTTCACTCAGTATGCGTACGCACGGACCTGTATGCGTACACACAAGCATGTTTTTTTCCAAAAAAAAAAACATAGTGAAAACGCGCTGTAGGTGCTAAACGCCGAGCCTGGCGTTTAGTGCCAGTAGTGCCTCAGCGTCGATTTGAAGTGGGGATTTGAATTAAAAAAAAATGAAATCGTGGGC
This sequence comes from Arachis ipaensis, assembly GCF_000816755.2. Lineage (NCBI taxonomy): Eukaryota > Viridiplantae > Streptophyta > Magnoliopsida > Fabales > Fabaceae > Arachis > Arachis ipaensis. The sequence continues at coordinate 109,189,075 of NC_029793.2, read as the reverse complement.
CGCACACCTGAACACCCCCTTTTTCTACCAATCAGCAACACTCCCCTTCCTTAAATATGTCCTTCCGATACCCATAACACTTCCAACCATTACCCCTTCACCAACCCCCCTTCAATTTCCCCAACCCCATTCAATTCCATTTAACTTCCTTTCCCCCTTCCCCTTTCACCCCAACGTAACCCTTCCCCCTTCTTCTATGTATACCACTATTTTTATCTTTTTTTACACTACCACAACAATTCCCCCTCACTACTACTACCTTTTCTACCCACTTCATCTTTACTTCCATTTACCTCCCTTCACTTTTTCAATTTCCTAATTCCCTCTCCACTTACCTTGCCTTTATTTTATTTTATTTTATTTTTCATACCCCTCTTTTCTTCTCTTTGTTTTCCTGCTTCCACACACCTTACCAATTTTCCTCATTTCTTGTCCCCTTGTCCCCATATACTTCTTCTTCTGTTTTCTATTTTTCTTTGCTCGTGACAAATAAAAGCTTTAAGTTTGGTGTGGTACCGCTGTTTTTTCTTTGATCATTATTTATGGCACCCAAGGGAGGAAAGTCCTCTTCAAGAAAGAGAAAAGAGAAGGCCCTTATGACTGGTCCTTATGATGCTAGCCGATTCAGTTCCAAGGTGCATGAAGAGCACTTTCATGAGATCACCTGTAAGAAGAAAATGATCCTACAGGTGCGATTCGATCTTAAGCCGGATGAGTATTAGAAAATCAAGGAGGAGATACAGAGGAGATGCTGGGGAACACTGTGTAACCCGGTGACTAAAGTGGGCCAGCTGATGGTCCAGCAATTTTATGCTAATGCTTGGGTTACATACAAGCATGTGAAGGGCGTGAATTCCATCCTCAAGAACTGGTGCACCATGGTCAGAGGACAGATTCTAGAGTTTGGCCCAAGGAGTGGGAAGGAGGCACTTCAATTACCACCTTCAAGAGATGATCCCCACTCTTTTTCTGAGAAGGTCAATAGCGACTGGAGGTTGGAACAGATACTTACAAACATATGCCTTCCGGGAGCTCAGTGGAGGCCTAATTTTGAGGGGCAACCTTCACAGTTGGGGGGACAAAATCTGAGACCGGTAGCTCGGGGGTGGTTGGAGTATATTCAACGCTCCATTATCCCGATGAGTAACCATTCTGAGGTTACTATAGACTGGGCAATGATGATCCACTGTATCATGCTCGGGAATGAGGTGGAGGTGGAGCGAGTGATTCCACTGGAGATATACAGCATTGCTTCTAATGCCTCCACCCATGCCAAGCTGGCATTTTTGCATCTTATCTACCGCCTCTATGGTGCCTCCAAAGTGCACATAGAGCATGACACCCTCATTCCTATAGAGAGACCGATCTCTAAAAAGACCGTAGAATATGTTTGGGAGTATGCACGAGCCCCGAGAGAGAAGCCAGTTCCCCCACCTCAGAAGGAGTAGCCTATGCTGCCTCAAGGATACTATTTCCCACCACAGGAGTACTGACATCAGCTGACTTGCTCCATCGAGCAGCTGAGGGTGCGCCAGGATGGTCATAGTGCTCTTCTTCAGCAGGTTATGATAGAGCAGCAGAGTTAGCACCAAGAGCTCACACAAATGAGATTGGACTTTGGGCTATTGAGAGGATATTTGGGAGCTCATCTCGACGGAAGAGACTACCACCAGGATGACTGAGGTGGTCGAGTTTCTTTTTATGCTATTTCCCTTTTTTTGTTCTTATTTGTTATTTTCTATTTTGTATTGCTTATTTTTATCCTTTGCATGATCTTTAGTATTTATAGTTTCTTAGGTATTTTAGTTTAATTCAGTACTTTTTTTTTTGTTTTAAAAAAAAGAAAAATATAGTGTAATACATGAGTGGTTGAGTTATATATAGAACTGTCTTATTTAAATTGATGTGGTGGTGTTTATCTATGGTTTTGAATGCATAAAAAATAACAGTGCATATTTTATTTTGAAGTAAAGGATGTTAATTCATGAAGAACAGGAATTTAGAGAAGTATTATGAATTCTCTAAATAAAACAAGAAGATGATCCTTGGAACAAAAGAAATAGCAAGAAAAAGAAAATAAAAGCAAGGCATAAGGCTCTGAGCATTAATGGCTAGGAAGGTTAAAATTGATCAAAGCTCAAAGGTTAAAATTGATTCTTTGCTTTAATTAATATAATGATATGATTGAAAACTTGTGACACTTGACAGTGATGTGAGGGTGTGGCTATGCCTCCAAAAGAATACCGAGCGTCAAAAGGAACAAGGAACATGAAGAAAGAGAATGTAGTGTTTAGGGATTTAAAAAACTTTAAAAATCATTATACTACTAATATTTTTTATAAAAGTTAGGGGCCCAGGCCTCCACTTGCCCCCTCCCCCATGTATCCGTCCCTGCTCACGACTCACGAGCCATTGCATGTTCATACTCTTCTTCCAATCGGTGCTCACAATCGCTGTTTCCTTTGAAATCAAGAATGAAAAACTATTCTCCAGCATAATCTCTTCCTCTCTCTTTCTTTGGATCGTGATTTATTCTCCTTCGAACCTTTCTCAATCTTAATCTAATTCTAGGATTTTATTATTCTCAATTTTGGTTGTCTCTTTTTCATTTCATGCTTGTTCTGATTTCGTTTTAATTTTGTTCCAAAATATTGCCTGCATAAGAAAGTAACATTATTCTAGTTTGATCGTAGTGTGCGTGAGTGATTGAATCAGAACTGCAAAGAGAAGAAGAAATTCCAAGAACAAACCCACCAATCACCACCAGTTCTCCACGCCGGAAGATCTCTGTAAGCACAAATCTCAATCCTCTTATTCTTTTGATCTGATTCCTGTTATTGTTGTTATTGTCATTTATTTACAAAATCATTTAAATTATATTCAGCTAGTTGCAAATTATAATTTTAAGCAATGTTTTTGTTCAACTGATTTATTAGTTCAGAGTTCAGAAGCAAGGTATTTCTTAATACAAATGTTTATTGAAAAACTTTGTTTATGGAAGATAGCTTTAGTTATGTTAGCTATTATAATTTATTATCATTATGTTTCTTAGCTTGTTATAACTTATTACTACTCTTATCCACCAGGTTGTGTCAATAAGCTATGGAATTTGCATTTATGATGATCTATGTGAGTTAAGCTTCACACTTTTTTTTTTCGCATACATTAGAAAATAATGGCTAAAAAGGGATAGCACCTTTTCGCTCAAATATATAGCAGTTATTACGAGGTCTACTACTACTACAGTGTAAGTTTATTTTATAAACTGTAATATTAATTAAAACAATTTTGACTCACATCTTTTCAATCTTGTAAACTAAATTTTCATTCTTTTCTTTTTTGTTCTCTTCAATTTGGGAGTTTAGGTCCTTTCGAATAAGCAAGTAAATTTCTGCTGTTATTTATTAATGAAAATTGAAATAATTTTGACTCACATTTTTCACCTACGACACTATTGTAACACCCAAACTATCAAAATGTCACGCTTTCGACTGCGCCACTCTGATAGCTCAGATATTACGACGACTCTTAACATATTTAATACTAAAATTTTTACTACAAATCTGCTCTATAAACTAAAGTTTTATAGTTAAAACTTTGAAGTAGCAGTGAGAACTGTTAATACGTTGGTTAGCCCAAATCGTAGTCCCGGTTGTAAGTCCTAACTAAGGCAGTGAATCCGTTAGTTAACGAGGGTGGTCCTATAACTCACAAAGTTCTAACCATAAAATGGCTAGTTTGTTGAGAACGATGAGTAGTTTAAATCTAGAAAAAAATAATTCTTTAGTAATAAAAACAGATAATGATGAAGCATCCACCTCTGGAACTAAAAATGAATTAGAAATAGCTAGGTTAGAAGAAAGTTTTCATAATTGGAATATACCTATAATAGATAAAGATAAAGTATATAAAAAGAGAAACTTCTGGGAAGGAAGAAATTATGAAATTCATATGTTAGAATATTGTAAACCAGGAACAAGTAGTAATAAGATTATTACCATCTTAGAAGAAGATAAGTTGAAAGAACATAGCAGTAAAGGATATAACTTCATACATATAGGATTAATACAAGTGGCCATAAAACCTAATTTTAGAATAGGAATTAATTTGCCTATATTATTAACCTTAAGAGATACCAGATTCCAAAATTTTAGTGACTCATTAATAGGAATATTAGAAAGTAACTGTCATGATGGCCAGTTTTTTTTTTTTAATTGTTACCCAAATTAGTGCCAAGAGACTATTCAAAATCACATTATTATTAACCCCACTCTGAGAATAGACATGAGTTTAATTGGAAACTCAACTCTTGTGCAAGCCCATATCTCAGGTTCATATTATTTTCAGTTGTTTGAGGACAAGCAACAATTTAAGTTTGGTGTTGTGATGCGTAAGCATCTTTTCTATATTTTCTTAGTAATTAAGATATAGATTTGTTGAGTTTTTGTTAGATTTTGGTGTTTAAGACCAGTTTGGATGCTACTTTGATTTGCACTAATGTTTTGATGATTTCAGGTAAAGTTTGGGGGAGTTGACAGACTTTATATAGAAGAAAAAGAAGAAATTTGGATGCTGTCACCTGGCGCCAAATGCCACGACTGGGCGTTTAGCGCTAGGAGCTTCGTAATGTGTGCCCAGAATGTGAGCTAGTGGCGCTAAATGCCGCTACTTGACATTTAGTGCCAAGAGGCCAGTAATCTCAAAATTTGTCTTTGTTTAGCGGTGATAAACACCGAGCCTGGCGTTTAGCGCCAGTAGCGCATTTTCAAGATACACGGAAGACCTTGTTTAGCTTTTAGTTTTGGATTTTTAATTAAAATAAAACAAAATCTTTTAGGGATTGTATTTTTATTTTATTTGATTTTTAAATCAATTAGGATTAGATATAAAAAGGGGAAAAGATTTAGCCCTTCGGGATCTCTTCTCTTCTTCTTCCTCATTCCATATTTCCAGACTTTTTACAACCCTAGGTTTTTCTCTGAGCCATAAGCAACTAAACATCCTTTGTTAAGGTTAGGAGCTCTATTATTTTAATGGATTAATACTGTTGTCACTCTTCTCTTAATCAATGCATTGTTTTATTTTCAAGTATTGATTTTGTTCTTCATCTTAGGAATTAGAGTATATTGGAAGATAATTCTTTTTCTACTTGAATTCTTGTTAAATTTAGGCAAAGTTAAATCATTTGAATAATAGCTTGAAATCAACTCCTCACAATTCTCTAATTACCTGGACTTAACGGGATACGTGACATATAATCATCTTATCTTTGGGTACTTAGGATTTGTGTGGCTCATAAACTAGGATTGGATTTAAACTTCTAATTTAAATTAAGTGACCAAGGAATTGGCGGTTGGTTTGGTTAGAAGATATTAAATGACTAACGAATTAGGGTTTAGTCAATTAAAGTTTTTCATGAATTGAACCTTTGCATGATTAAAGTGAGTGATAAGAACTATTAATCTGGAAATTTAACATCTCCAAAGCCTTAACTGTTTTCTCATATTAAATTCACAACCCATTCACTGTTTGCTTACTTGAATTATCTGAATTATTGTTTGATGCAATTTAGAACTCAAAACACTTTTATTTGCTTGTCTGATTAGCTTAATCACTCAACTATTGTTGCTTGATCCATTAATGCTCATGGAATCCACACTCACTCACCTGAGTTATTACTTGGTACGAGCCGTTGCACTTGCTGGCAAGTTTTGGTATTCGAAACACCGCACCATAAGGAAATCACATTTTCTCACCCAGATCTCCCTTTTTCAGTTTCAAAAATCTTAGGTTTTGGTATTGAGAAATTGAATGATTTTGATGGTTTAGGTGAACTCTAGCAGCGGGTAATCACTGGGTATTGCCCGTTTGACTCATGGGAAAGATAAAAACTTGTTAAACCCTAGTGAATCATTGAATTAGTGAGCCCTATAATGATTATAATGATGTTATGTGAAGTAGATTGTATTATTGTTGATTTGGAGTTTAATTTGGCGATATAGAACGGAATTCGGGTGATTGGGCTTGCAAAATTGGAAATTGTGACTTAGGGCTTGTGAAGAAGAGGCAATTTGAGGTGATTTTGGCTAGGGAGAAATCATCCATGGTATGATTTTAGTTTCTCATAGATAATATGTAACGTAACATGAAAACGTAGGCTAGTTGACCATAGGTTAAGTTGAACTATGAGGACTTGTTACAACTTAGTGACTTTGGTAAAAATGTTGAAATTGATTATTAGCATGTGTTGAACAATGATCATTGTGATGTTTGATGACAACAATGAGTTGATGACTAATGATTGTGATGATTGATGATTATAATGAATTAAGATGTTGGTAGCTTGATGAATAATAAGTTATGTCATTTTGAATTTGGATTGTTTGGTATGAGAATGGATATAATTGAGAAAAAGGTATAATGTGAAAGAGATAGAAATGGATATAGACTTGTTTTGGACTCAATTGGTGTTGATTTGGGAAGTAAACTATTGATTTTAAAATATGAGTTTTGGTAAAATAGAGGTTTGGTATTTTTGGGAAAACTTGATTTTTGACCAAACTTCGCCGGGCTATAACTTAGCTTCCAAATCCTCAAATTTTGTTTAACTTGTTCCAAATGAAAATTGGGCTTGTAAGGTTTATGTCGTTTGAAGGACAGACTGATAAACCCATATTTTATGATATATTTTGTGCTCAATTTAAGTGATTTATTCAATCCTTCACCCACTTATTCATGTAAATTGCATGGTTTTACTTTTCCTTCTTTATTGTGCGATATATGTGAAAAACATGTTTCCTATGCTTTAACAATATTCATTTTAATTACCCTTTATTACCATTCGATGCCGTGATTTGTGCATTAAGTATTTTCAGGTCTCATAAGGCAGGAATGGCTTAGAGGACAGAAAGGAAACATACAAAAATGGAAGGAAAGCACAAAAATGGAGTTTTGAAGAAAAGGCAGTGACGCGAACGCATGGACGACGCGAATGCGTGCCTAGCGCGAAAAGGCATCGACGCGCACGCGTGACTGACGCGGACGCATGCCTTGAGTAGAACGCAAATGACGCCTATGCGTGACCGATGCGCACGCGTGACAAGGAAAACTCCCAGATGACGCGAACACGTAACACACGCGAACGCGTGACAGACGCCACGTACATGAATCTGCAAAAAACCACCCCAGCGATTTTTGGACCCTTTTTCGGCCCAATTCTGAATCCAGAAACACAGAATATAAGCCAGAGAATGGAGGAATCAAAGGAGAACACATCATACGGCTCATAATTCACAATTTTAGGTTTAGATGTAGTTTTTAGAGAGAGAGGTTCTCTCCTCTCTCTTAGGAATTAGGATTAGGATTCCTCTTAAAGGATTTAGGATTTCTTCTTCTCAATTTTCAGGTTCAATGTTCCTTTTATTTATTTTCTCAATTTAGTTTATGAACTCTTTATGCTTATATGGATTTTCTATTTAATACAATTTGAGGTGTTTCAGTTTATGATCGTTTTATTCTATTTATGAATGCTTTTAATTTAATTTAAGATATTTTCCCCTTCTGGCTTTGGTTAAGTAATTTATAACACTTGAATTATCAAACTCAGCTGTTGATTGAAATTGGAATTCTTTGCTGGTTAATTTGTATTCCAATAACTCTAGTCTTTCCATAGGAGTTGACTAGGACTTGATGATTAAATTAATTAGTCCACTTGACTTAACTAAGTGGGAGTAGAATCCAATTCTCATCACACCTGATAAGGATAGCTAGGATAGGACTTCAAATTTTTATACCTGGCCAAGAGATTTTATTATTATTAATTTATTTTTCCTGTCATTTAAATTACCTGTCCCTTATTTTAAAAACCCTCAATTTACAAGACTCATAACCAATAATAAGAACACCTCCATGCAATTCCTTGAGAAGACGACCCGAGGTTTAAATACTTCGGTTATCAATTTATTTAGGAGTTTGTTATTTGTGACAACTAAAACTTTTGTAAGAAAGGAATTCTTGTCGGTCTAAAAGCTATACTTGCAACGCGAATTTATAGTTAAAATTCTAGATCGCGCGAGAGTTTCTTCTTCAAAATGGCGCCGTTGCCGGGGAATTGCAACTGTGTGCCTTATTATTGGTTACTGTAAATATTTTCTTTTACCTGTTTATTTGTTTTTATTTTTAATTTTTATTATTTACAATGAATTCTCACCCCTATCGCTTTGAGTTTGGTTCCAATTTTGTTGCATGGAATAGAAATTATAACAGGAACATGCATCAATGTCAAAACAATCAGAGATGGAAGGAGCTACGAGGACCTGATCAACCCTTCCGGCAGCAACACCTTCAACAATACCACAGACAAAGACCATCCTACAATGCATGCCAAGACATTTGTTATGGTGGACCCTTTCGTGACAACCAACACCCAACAAACTGCTATAGTCAAGAGCCATTCCGAGGTGCATACCAAGATGATAGATATGGTGGACCCCCATCATATACCTATGACCCACCTCCTCAACATAGCATTGAACCACCATACTTACAAGCCCCCTACAACCAAACACCTCCAGACGACCCTAACCCATATCCACCCCAACTCCAATCCAATTACTCCCCAGAACCACCACCTCAATATTCACCATCTCCATATCCTTATCAAGAAGAACCACCTCCGTATTATGAGCCCTCTCTCCCATCCAATGAACCCTCATATCCACCCCAATCTCCAATGGATGACACCCTTCGTGTTCTTCTTCAAGGACAAGCGAAGATGCAAAGGGATGTACTGGAATTCGCGACTGCCTTAACCGAGGTAGTAAATAAATTAGCTTTCCAACATCTAAGCACTCAAAGTACTCCCATGGCTACATGTGGAGAATCAAAAGAAGAGCGTAGCATGAAGGAGACACTAGAAACTTCGGTGGACAACGAGGAACATGGATTTGTATTGGAACAAGTGGAGGAAGCCATAATAGTTGCAGAGGAAAAAGTGGTTGAAGATTTAGGAGATGCTGAACCTCCATGGGAATCGAGAACTGTAAAGGATTCCACCAAGAAGCTTGAAATTGATGCTAAGGAGGATAGTGCACAACCTCCAAGGCATATACCTTGTGAAGAATTGGGCGGAATAGACCAAAAAGCTGATTCCCTTAGCATTAATGATCATGAATCAAGCTCTCCTAGTAATGAACTTGCATCCGCAATTGAACTCCTTGAGCCTGAAGAATCTTACCCAAGTGAAGACGAAGATGATGTGGAGGTAGATTTTTCTCAACCTCCAACTTATGACTTGAGTGATGATGAGGAAGAAATCGAGGACTTTGATCAAGATGTGGGTGAAATTGAAGAAAATTGCAAGGAAGTGGAAGAATTCACAGAAGAACACAAGGGAGATGAGCTTGCAAAACCACTGGAAACACCTATCCCAAGGCCATTACCACCCAATACTAAATTTAAGTGGGTAAAATCCTTAGCTTTTATCTTTACTTTTCTACTTGAATATGGTTTGCTTGAAACAGATGGTCAGCTTAGAGCTCTTTGCGGCTTTAAGAGTAAAAGGGAAATGGTTCACACTCAGAGCTGGTATGCAAGATTCAATGAGGTTCCACACTTCAATCTGAAGTGCAAGGATTGGTATCAAGTTCAATTGAATGGGTCTCGGAAGACGTTTGGTCATCTTGGTGAGAATACAATTTCCAAACCGCCCGCCTGGAAAAATATAGATCAAGACAAAGGCGCGTGCAAAAGCAAGGTTTGGGATCTTGGAATCTATTCTGACATTCAACACCCCGGGAGCCTTAGAATCTATTTGAAGCTGCTCAAGGGCTTTACATGCCTAGTTTGGGACCCCGGAGGCTGTTGGAATTCCAAACAGTGCTGGAGATTTTTGGATGCATTCAAGCACAAGAAACCATAGCAGGAAGCTCATCAAATGTCCAACTTAAGGACTATAACTAAAAATGCTAGGTGGGAGACAACCCACCATGGTATGATCGTTCCTTTTTCAATTTTATTTCGTGTTTTTTGTTTTTATTTTATTTTATTTTCATTGAACCTGGAATTATTCATAGCATCTACATTAGCACTGCATATTGCATACTGCATAATGGCATATAAAAAAAAACCCCACGCGAGCGAACAGGCCAAGCGTGGGCGTCGAATGGAAATCGGCATAAAGATCCAACGCCCAGAAAGTTGGGCTGGAATCGTGTGGCTGGTGTACCTTTGGCATAATTTGGCCCACGCGTTCGCGTCCCTGACGCAAACGCGTCACTTGCATTACGCACATCCCACACGAAAGCATGAGCGACGCGTACGCGTCGCGCAGATTTTTTGGAGCCCTTTTTGGAAACAGAGAGTTGTGCCAAAACGATGCTGGAATCGTGCGTTTCGCACAATTCTGAGCGATGTGTTCGCATGCCCCACGCATACGCGTCACTTTCATTATCCCATAATCACGCGATCGCGTCAATGACGCGTCCGCGTCAACACCCTTTTCGCCCAATTCACGCGATCGCGTGCTGGTGCACGAAATTGTGATCATCAATGGCGCCAACAACTTGGTACGTACAATTGTAATCTCAACTCTTTATCACAACTCCACACAACTAACCAGCAAGTGCACTGGGTCGTCCAAGTAATAAACCTTACGTGAGTAAGGGTCGATCCCACGGAGATTGTCGGCTTGAAGCAAGCTATGGTCACCTTGTAAATCTCAGTCAGGCGGATTCAAATGGATATGGAGAATTGATAATTAAAAGATAAATAAAACATAAAATGAAGATAGAGATACTTATGTAATTCTTTGGTTGGAATTTCAGATAAGCGTATGAAGATGCTTTGTTCCTCCTGAACCTCTGCTTTCCTATTGCCTTCTTCCAATCATTCATACTCCTTTCCATGGCAAGCTTTATGTTGGGCCTCACCGTTGTCAATGGCTACTTTCCATCCTCTCAGTGAAAACGTTCCAAATGCGCTGTCACTGCACGGCTAATCATCTGTCGATTCTCGATCATGTCGGAATAGGATCCATTGATCCTTTTGTGTCTGTCACACGCCCCACAATCACGAGTTTGAAGCTCGTCACAGTCATCCCTTTCCATATCCTACTCAGAATACCACAGACAAGGTTTAAACGTTCCGGATCTCAGGAATGGCCGCCAATAATTCTAGCCTATACCACGAAGGTTCCAATCTTAGATCAGAAACCCAAGAGATACACATTCAAGCTTGTTTGCATGTAGAACGGAAGTGGTTGTCAGTCACATGTTCATAGGTGAGAATGATGATGAGTGTCACAGATCATCACATTCATCAGGTTGAAGAACGAATGAATATCTTGGAGAAGAAATAGACTTGAGTTGAATAGAAAAACAATAGTACTTTGTATTAATTCATGAAGAACATCAGAGCTCCACACCTTAATCTATGGTGTGTAGAAACTCCACCGTTGAAAATACATAAGAACAAAAAGTCTAGGCATGGCCGAATGTCCAGCCTCCCAAAGAGGGTTCAATCATCAAAACATGATTCCAGGATGATCAAAAGATGAAAATACAGTAGCAAAAGGTCCTATTTATAGATAACTAGTAGCCTAGGGTTTACAGAAATCAGTAATTAATGCAGAAATCTTCTTCCGGGCTCACTTGGTGTGTGCTTGGGCTGAGCATTGAAGCTTTCATGTGTAGAGACTTTTCTTGTAGTTAAACGCCAGCTTTTGTGCCAGTTTGGGCGTTTAACTCCAGCTTTTGTGCCAGTTTTGGAGTTAAACGCCAGAATTCTTGAGCTGACTTGGAACGCCTGTTTGGGCCATCAAATCTCGGGCAAAGTATGGATTATTATATATTGCTGGAAAGCCCAGGATGTCTACTTTCCAACGCAATTGAGAGCGCGCCAATTGGGCTTCTATAGCTCCCGAAAATCCACTTTGAGTGCAGGGAGGTCAGAATCCAACAGCATCTGCAATCCTTTTTCAGCCTCTGAATCAGATTTTTGCTCAGGTCCCTCAATTTCAGCCAGAAAATACCTGAAATCATAGAAAAACACAAAAACTCAAAGTAAAGTCCAGAATTGTGATTTTTATTTAAAAACTAATAAAAACATAATAAAAACTAACTAAAATATATTAAAAACATACTAAAAACAATGCCAAAAAGCGTATAAATTATCCGCTTCCCAATAGTTTTGTGGAGGAAAATGCATCCCTTGAGGCATCTCAGGGATTTCATGATGAGGAATTTCCTCATGCTCTTGTCCATGAGTGGGATCTCTTGTTTACTCCATCCTTTGATCAAAGTTGACCCTTCTAGTGTATGGGTGTGCATCTCCTTGCATCATGGGCAAGTTGAATGCCAACCTTACATTTTCTGGACTAAAGTCTAAGTATTTCCCTCGGACCATTGTAAGCCAATTCTTAGGATCTGGGTTCACACTTTGATCATGGTTCTTGGTGATCCATGCATTGGCATAGAACTCTTGAACCATTAAGATTCCGACTTGTTGAATGGGGTTGGTGAGAACTTCCCAACCTCTTCTTCAGATCTCATGTCGAATCTCCGGATATTCGCCCTTTTTGAGCTTAAAAGAGACCTCGGGGATCACCTTCTTCTTGGCCACAACTTCATAGAAGTGGTCTTGATGCACCTTTGAGAGGAATCTCTCCATCTCCCATGACTCGGAGGTGGAAGCTTTTGCCTTCCCTTTCCTCTTTCTAGAGGTTTCTCCGGCCTTTGGTGCCATTAATGGTTATGGAAAAACAAAAAAAGCTTTATCTTTTACCACACCAAACTTAGAAGGTTGCTCGTTCTCGAGCAAAAGAAGAAAGAAGAGAGTAGAAGAAGAAGAAATAGAGGAGATGGATGGGGCTTAGTGTTTCGGCCAAGGGGGAGAAGTAGTGTTTAGGTTGTGTGGAAATGAAGGAGTGAAGATGGGTTTATATAGGAGTGGAGAGAGGGGGTATGGTTCGGCCATTAAGGGTGGGTTTGGGTGGGAAAGTGGTTTGAATTTGAATGGTGAGGTAGGTGGGGTTTTATGATGGATGGATGTGGATTGGTGAAGGGTTTATGGAGAAGAGGGTAGGATTAGATAGGTGAGGGGTTTTTGGGGAAGAGGTATTGAGGTGATTGGTGAATGGGTGAGGAAGAGAGAGAGAGAGGTGGGGTAGGTGGAGATCCTGTGGGGTCCACAGATCCTGAGGTGTCAAGGATTTCTCATCCCTGCACCATGTGGCGTGCAAAACGCCCCTAGCTGCCAATCCTGGCGTTAAACGCCAGGCTGCTACCCATTTCTGGCGTTTAACGCCAGCTTCTTGCCCATTCCTGGCGTTAAACGCCAGTCTGGTGCCCATTTCTGGCGTTAAACGCCCAGAATGGTGCCAGACTGGGCGTTTAACGCCCATTCTGCTACCCTTACTGGCGTTTAAACGGCAGTAAGTTTCTCCTCCAGGGTGTTCTATTTTTCATTCTATTTTTTCTTCTGTTTTTGATTTTTCAATTGTTTTTGTGACTTCACATGATCATCAACCTATAGAAAACATAAAATAACAAAAGAAAATAAAAATTTAGAATAGATAATTAAAAATTGGGTTGCCTCCCAACAAGCACTTCTTTAATGTCAATAGCTTGACAGTGGGCTCTCATGGAGCCTCACAGATGTTCAGAGCAATGTTGGAACCTCCCAACACCAAACTTAGAGTTTGACTGTGGGGGCTCTGTTTGACTCTGTATTGAGAGAAGCTCTTCATGCTTCCTCTCCATGGTTACAGAGGGATATCCTTGAGCTTTAAACACAAGGGAGTCTTCATTCACTTGAATGATCAATTCTCCTCTGTCAACATCAATCACAGCTTTTGCTGTGGCTAGGAAGGGTCTGCCAAGGATGATGGATTCATCCATACACTTCCCAGTCTCTAGGATTATGAAGTCGGCAGGGATGTAGTGGCCTTCAACCTTTACCAAGACATCCTCTACAAGTCCATAAGCCTGTTTCTTTGAATTGTCTGCCATGTCCAGTGAGATTCTTGCAGCTTGTACCTCAATGATCCCTAGCTTCTCCATTACAGAGAGAGGCATAAGGTTTATACTTGATCCCAGGTCACACAGAGTCTTCTCAAAGGTCATGGTGCCTATGGTACAAGGGATGGAGAATTTTCCAGGGTCTTGTCTCTTCAGAGGTAATTTCTGCCTAGTCAAGTCATCCAGTTCTTTGATGAGCAATGGAGGTTCATCCTCCCAAGTCTCATTACCAAACAACTTGGTATTTAGCTTTATGATTGCTCTAAGGTACTTAACAACTTGCTCTCCAGTAACTTCTTCATCCTCTTCAGAGGAAGAATACTCATCAGAGCTCATGAATGGCAGAAGTAAATTCAATGGAATCTCTATAGTCTCAGTGTGAGCCTCAGATTCCCATGGTTCCTCATCAGGGAACTCCATGGAGGTCAGTGGACGTCCATTGAGGTCTTCCTTAGTGGAGATCACTGCCTCTTCCTCCTCTCTATGTTTGGCCATGTGAGACGTGTTTATGGCCTTGCACTCTCTCTTTGGATCTCTTCTGTATTGCTTGGGAGAGTACTAGGAGGGAGTTTAGTAATTTTCTTACTCAGCTGACCCACTTGTGCCTCCAAATTTCTAATGGAGGACCTTGTTTCAGTCATGAAACTTTGAGTGGTTTTAATTAGATCAGAGACAATGGTTGCTAAGTCAGAGTGGCTTTGCTTAGAGTTCTCTATATGTTGATGAGAAGATGATAGAAAAGGCTTGCTATTGCTAAACCTGTTTCTTCCACCATTATTGTTGTTGAAACCTTGTTGAGGTCTCTGTTGATCCTTCCATGAGAGATTTGGATGATTTCTCCCAAAGAACTTTGCCAAGAAGGCATTGACTAGCTTTTCCCAAGAGTTCAGGCTTTCTTTAGGTTGTGAATCTAACCATGTCCTAGCTTTGTCTCCTATAGCAAAAGGAAAAAGCATAAGTCTGTAGACTTCAGGGTCAACCCCATTGGTCTTGACAGTGTCACAGATTTGAAAGAATTCAGCAAAGAACTAATGAGGATCTTCCAATGGAAGTCCATGAAACTTGCAATTCTGTTGCATTAGAGAAACTAATTGAGGCTTAAGCTCAAAGTTGTTTGCTCCCATGGCAGGGATTGAGATGCTTCTCCCATAGAAGTCGGGAGTAGGTACAGTAAAGTCACCAAGCACCTTCCTTGCATTGTTGGCATTGTTGTTTTCGGCTTCCATGGCTTCTTCTTCCTTGAAAAGCTCTGTTAGGCCCTCTAAAGAGAATTGTGCTTTAGCTTCTCTAAGCTTTCTCTTCAAGGTCCTTTCAGGTTCAGGATCAGCTTGAACAAGTATGCCTTTATCTTTGCTTCTGCTCATATGAAAGAGAAGAGAACAAAAAAGTAGGGAATCCTCTATGTCACAGTATAGAGATTCCTTGAGGTGTCAGAGGAAAAGAAGAATAGAAGGAGGAGGTAGATAGAAGAGAATTCGAACATATAAAGAAGGAGGGAGTTCGAATTGCACCTTGAGGAAGAGTGTTAGTCCTTTAAATAGAAGGATGTGAGAAGAGGGGAAAAATTTTCGAAAATAAAGTAAAAGATTTTGAAATAATTAAAAGAAATTTTGAAAAATTGATTGATGATTTTCAAAAACTAAAATTGGGAAAGAAATTAAGTGATTTTTGAAAAAGATTTTGAAATTAGAAATAAAAAAGATATGATTAAAAATTAATTTTGAAAAAGATGTGATTGAGAAGATATGATTGGGAAGATATGATTGAAAATCAATTTAGAAAAAGAAAGATTTTAAAATTAAAGTTGATTACTTGACTAACAAGAAATTAAAAGATATGATTCTAAAATTTAAAGTTTGATCCTTTCTTAATAGGTAAGTAACAACTTGAAAATTTTGAAGTAAATCATTAATTATAACAAGGATTTTCAAAAATAAAAAAATGGAAAGAAATTGATTTTGAAGAGATATGATTGAAAAGATGTGATTTGAAAAATATTTGATTTTGAAAAATTATGAAGATTTGAAAAAAATTTGAATTAAAAACAAAATCTTCCCTCTTGTGTCCTTCTGGCGTTAAACGCCCAGAATGGCATCCATTCTGGCGTTTAACACCCAAAATGCTACCTTTTTGGGCGTTAAACGCCCAGCCAGGTACCCTAGCTGGCGTTTAAACGCCAGTTTTCCTTCTTCACTGGGCGTTTTGAACGCCCAGCTTTTTCTGTTTGATTCCTCTGCTGAATGTTCTGAATCTTCAATTCTCTGTATTATTGACTTGAAACGACACAATTTTGAAAATATTTTTGAATTTTTAATGATGAGAAACAATAAAAATTGCAACTATGATCAAATAAACAATGCATGCAGGACACTAAACTTAAAAATTTTCATATAAGAGACACTAAGAAATTGAGAATGCATATGAAAAACAATAAAACATACTAAACAAGAGAATTTAAAGATCAGAACAATGAAATCATCAAGAACAACTTGAAGATTAATGAAGAACATATTGCATGTTTTCGAAAAATGCAAGAAGAATGCAATTGACACCAAACTTAAAAATTGATACTAGACTCAAACAAGAAACATAAAATGTTTTTTTATTTTTATGATTAAAATTTTTTTGTGTCGGCTTGAAGCAAGCTATGGTCACCTTGTAAATCTCAGTCAGGCGGATTCAAATGGATATGGAGAATTGATAATTAAAAGATAAATAAAACATAAAATAAAGATAGAGATACTTATGTAATTCTTTGGTTGGAATTTCAGATAAGCGTATGAAGATGCTTTGCTCCTCTTGAACCTCTGCTTTCCTATTGCCTTCTTTCAATCATTCATACTCCTTTCCAAGGCAAGCTTTATGTTGGGCCTCACTGTTGTCAATGGTTACTTTCCGTCCTCTCAGTGAAAACGTTCCAAATGCGCTGTCACCGCACGGCTAATCATCTGTCGGTTCTCGATCATGTCGGAATAGGATCCATTGATCCTTTTGCGTCTGTCACACGCCCCACAATCACGAGTTTGAAGCTCGTCACAGTCATCCCTTTCCATATCCTACTCAGAATACCACAGACAAGGTTTAGACGTTCCGGATCTCAGGAATGGCCCCCAATAATTCTAGCCTATACCACGAAGGTTCCAATCTTAGATCAGAAACCCAAGAGATACACATTCAAGCTTGTTTGCATGTAGAACGGAAGTGGTTGTCAGTCACATGTTCATAGGTGAGAATGATGATGAGTGTCACAGATCATCACATTCATCAGGTTGAAGAACGAATGAATATCTTGGAGAAGAAATAGACTTGAGTTGAATAGAAAAACAACAGTACTTTGTATTAATTCATGAAGAACATCAGAGCTCCACACCTTAATCTATAGTGTGTAGAAACTCCACCGTTGAAAATACATAAAAACAAAAGGTCTAGGCATGGCCGAATGGCCAGCCTCCCAAAGAGGGTTCAATCATCAAAACATGATTCCAGGATGATCAAAAGATGAAAATACAGTAGCAAAAGGTCCTATTTATAGATAACTAGTAGCCTAGGGTTTACAGAAATCAGTAATTAATGCAGAAATCTTCTTCCGAGCCTACTTGGTGTGTGCTTGGGCTGAACATTGAAGATTTCATGTGTAGAGACTTTTCTTGGAGTTAAACGCCAGCTTTTGTGCCAGTTTGGGCGTTTAACTCCAGCTTTTGTGCCAGTTTTGGAGTTAAACACCAGAATTCTTGAGCTGACTTGAAACGCCTGTTTGCGCCATCAAATCTCGGGCAAAGTATGAACTATTTTATATTGTTGGAAAGCCCAGGATGTCTACTTTCCAACGCAATTAAGAGCGCGCCAATTGAGCTTCTGTAGCTCCCAAAAATCCACTTTGAGTGCAGGGAGGTCAGAATCCAACAGCATCTTCAGTCCTTTTTCAGCCTCTGAATCAGATTTTTGCTCAGGTCCCTCAATTTCAGCCAGAAAATACCTGAAATCACAGAAAAACACAAAAACTCATAGTAAAGTCCATAATTGTGATTTTTATTTAAAAACTAATAAAAACATAATAAAAACTAACTAAAATATATTAAAAACATACTAAAAACAATGCCAAAAAGCGTATAAATTATACGCTCATCACGTGCCCCAGGCATTCGCGTGGATTCAAAAACACTAACCCCCATTCAGGTGAAATCAGTGGTTGATTTAGTCAAGCGAATCAAGATTTGGTTGAGAGATTTGTGATTTGCAGAATTTAAATTACATAGAAAGTAAAGGGAATGGGTAATTTGCATGAAATTAAAGAGAACTGAAATTTAAAGTGCTAAATCTTAAAGAACAAGAAAATAAATGGCAGAAACTTAGAACGCAAGAAATGTAAATTGCAGAATCTTAAAGTGCAAGTAATGTAAATGGCTTGAATTGTAAAGGGAATTGGGAATTGGATTTGCAGAAATTTAACAAGGAAAAGTAAAATTGCAACAAGCAGAGGAATAAAGGATGACTTGAATTGAACCGGATCTTAAAACAGAAACGTAAATGAGATTGAAAAAAAGCATTAAATAGAGGATGTAAAATTGGAATTCAGATCTCAGGACCCAAGAGACTAGATAACCAAGTCTAGATCTCAATGCCTTCCTAGATCCCACAAGAACAATTGCAAAGAAATTGTAAATTGCAAAGAAAGTAGATGAAGAAGCAATTAACCGAAACTGAAATTCAATTAAGCAGAGAATTAAACAAGATCCCAAGGTGAGATTGAAACAGAATTCCTTCAATTCTCCAACCCAAGATCCAAGATGAGTGTAATTGAAATTGAAAGCAAGAAAACTAAGAGGAAGGGAATTCAATTCTCCTTCCCCGAGACTTAGAAATTAAAATTCACTCAACACCCAAAAGCTCTCCGAAAACTCTCTATGAAAACTAAAAAGAAAAGCTTCCTTAAAAACTTAAATCCTATGCTATTTATACACTTTCTTCAAATGGTCTTCAAGCCTTCAATTGGGCCTTTGCTCTTGATGGAATTGGGTTGATAGAGGCCTTGGTTGATTGCTCTTGGAGTTTGGAGAAGAACCGAATTGAACCGGGTTGGAATCATGAAAACTTTTGGCGCATACATGGTTGATTAAATCAAAGGAAACATGAAAATCTACCCAATTGGCTTGCTTATGGCTCAAGAAAGTGCATAATTCAGTTGAAAACAATAGAAAAAGGCTAGTGAAACTAGGCTAAGATGACTTGTCATCACTACCCCAACACCGAGCCGCCACCACCGCGCCACCCCTCCAACCACCACGACCTTAACCCCCCTCCTCACCTCTTCTCATCAACCTTCATCCCCCCAAAAACCACCACACAGCCCTCTGCCGCCACCTCAGACCGCCACCGTGCCACCACCCATCGCCGCTGCGTAATCACCAATGCCACCACCATCTCTCTGATCCTACTTTCTGTTTCTACACACCAGGTTCCGCCGAACACCGATTTCATTTTCCAATTAGTCAATTAGTTGCATATTTTACAGTTTTTGTTCGAAATAGGATAGTTAGAGATGCATGTTGTAGTGAATTTTAGGTGGTTAGGTAGCTAGGATGTGATTAGTGGATTTAGGTCTGATAATTGCACCGTTCTTGCTACATGTTTTTATCTGATTGGCAATTCTGAATTGGCTGTGATGATGTCCTGTTCATATGCTGTTCTTTCATGTTTGATGCTGCTATTATACCATGTTAATCTTTTCAGCACTATTCCTATCATATGAACTATTTTTCTTGTTGTTTATTACTCGGGAACATCCAATTTTAGCCGGAATGCTGCCCAATTTTCTGCAAATTTATGGTTTACTCTACCCCCATTCATGTATTGGCATGGAAATTCAATATCTTGCATTACTTGGCTACAACCCAACCAATTCATGAATGCACGGGCCAGCAGTCTTATTCCTTTTGGTTCCCTGAGTAATAAATTGCTTATTGATGATTTCATTCTCATTTTAAACTTACTTTATCTATAAGAATTATCATCAATAAACTGCACTCCTTGCTTGAACATGAGTTGTTTGTTCTTCAAATTTATAAATTTCTTGGTAACTAGGAAAATTATTCTCATGCCACTCACTTTAACTTCCTTTTTAACTCCTACCAAGTTTAACTTTCTAACTTCTCTTTTTGGTTTTTTTTACCTAACTACTTTAACTTTCTAACTCTAGGCATGATTACTGTTTTTCCTAATTAACTTGAATTCCACTTATAATATATTTTGGATTGTGATTTTCATTCTCTGACTTTCAACTTGAATGCAGTCCAATATGTACATATCTTTAACTCATTTCATGATTCTATTTGCCTACTTGTTTTCCTGCTTTAGCTCTTCCATTATATCCCGCTATTTCTGCTTTTCAGGATGTCTGACCCCAAAAGCAAGGGAAAAGGTAAGGCAACTACTGGCAAATGGAAGAGAGGAGAATCTTCTACCTCTATTTTAGATATCCTCCACGACGATTCCTGGCGGGAAAAGCACTTTACCCCGCAGGAATGGCCGACCAGCTCCTCACTGCCACAGATCAAGTCAAATTTGCAAACAGATACTGTGAGCTAAAGTATCCAGTTTTTGCCACTTCGAGGAACCTGTACCTGGAAAGAACACTCAAAATTCCAGAAGAACTACAACAATACACCTCAGATCAGATAAAACAGAGAGGCTGGTTCTTCTTGGAAAGGAACTTGACTGAAGTTAACTCATCCTGGATCCGAGAATTCTACTGTAACTATTTTAAAACGACCTTGGATGCATTCCAACTCAGAGGGAAGCAAATTCTAGTTACTGAGGAAGCCATTGAAGAAATCCTCCACCTTTTGCCTAAATCAGATCAGTCGGATGGGTACCAAAAGGCTGAAGAGGATATGAGATTTATGCGATTTGACTGGGATGCAGTCAAGCAGAGAATCACCCTTGATCCTACTGTTCCATGGGTCATGGGAAAGACTACAGTGGTGCCTAAGGGAATCAAGCTGATGTATTTGAATGATGAGGCTCGGCTTTGGCACCAGATTCTGAGTAACTACGTGATGCCGAGCACTCATGAGACAGAGCTGCCCGATGCTATGATCACCCTCATCTGGTGTGTGATGGAGGGTAAGGACCTATATCTTCCACGTTTCATCAGGTATTATATGGCCAGAGTCCACAGCAGAGGCACCCTTCTTTTTCCTTACTTGATCACTCAGCTAGGCCGTCGAGCTGACGTGCCTTGGGAGCTTGCTGATGAGAAGCCAACTGCTGCGGACTACAAGAAGATTATCCCTCACAGTAGGAAATTTCAGGCTTTAGGCTATATACCCCAATTCTTCACCGCTTCTGGTCAGGCAGCCACATCCTCTGCTGCCCTTTCTTCATCCACTGCTACATCAGCTACCACCACTGCACCTCCACCTGCATCAGAGCCCCTTTACCACCTCGTGCACCGCCTATTTCAGTAGCTAGACTAGATAGAGCGCCGCAACCAGCGGCGATATGAGAGATCTGACCGTTGCAACAAGCGACGCTATGAGCTCTTAAAGTTGATGATTCGATCTGACCACCACGACATCCCCTCCGAGCCTGACACCCTTTCTGAGCCATCTGAGGAGGAGGCGGATGATCATGAGGAGGAGGCACATGCCCAGGCTGAGTAGACAGGACCTGAGCAAGCTGCACCACACCATGAGGAGCCCCACCAGATCCAGGCTGCAGACCCAGAGATTTTTCTACAGATAGAGCCTCCGTTTCAACAGGCAGCTCCTCCTACACTTACCGAGACTGCAGATCCTCAGCCTACCACAGAGACATCTACTGCACACCCTTCCGGAGATGACACTTCTCACACCCAGCTTGAGTGAGCATCGAGGACGATGCTATTATTTAAGTGTGGGGAGGTCGCAATCTCTGGCGTACTTTATTTTGGTGAACCACTTTTTAGACTCTTTTATCCTATTTTGTTTATTTTTTTGTATTTTTATTTTTATTTTTATCTGTCAGTATTTGCACACTCTTCTTTTGCTGTATTTTTACTATATTTCTGTATTTTGAACTTTAGTCTATATATTAGATATTTAGTTTAGTCTAGTTGCAATTTTAGTTATTAAGTTGTGATATAGAATATATAGATTAATTAGTTTAGTTTACCCTTTTAGCATATGATAATTTAGAATTAATTGAAAATAAAAAGAGTAAACTAGAAACTTTAGTATAACAGAATCACAACAATCCACACTGTATATATATATATATATATATATATATATATATATATATATATATATATATAGCAATAAATGTTGGTTAATTTAAACAACATTTTTCAAGGAAAAACACTAAGATTTTAAGGACCACCCTAAGATTCACATTGAGCATAATGGGAACTCTTGATTTCTACTTGCATGACATACATAACTGATATATGGTTTTTGAGCCAAAGAACACACAACCTGTGAGTTTTTGAGCTTAATTGTATGGTTACATTGTCTAACCATAATTACTTCATTCTTGTGTGTTCGCCCTTCTTTTTTATTCTGGTGATCTTTACTTTGTTTCAATCTATATATCCAATATAGAATATAGATACATACCAAGAGATGATTGAGGCCATCATTTGAATTTTTCCTCACTTATCCCAAATAAGCTTACCTTTTTACATCACCCTTGTTAGCCCCCTTGAGCCTTTTTAATCCCCTCTTGTTCTATAATCACATTACTAGCCTTAAGCAGAAAAACAAATTAAAAATCTCAAGTTGAATCCTTGGTTATCTTAAGATAGAAATTGTGATGCACACTAAGTGTGGAGAAACATGAGAACATGGGTTGATAGGAAAGGATTAATTCAATAAAATAATAAGAATTTTTGGGAGCATGCTCATGTGAAACAAATTTAAAATTAAATTACCTTGTGCATTGATATATGTTCTGTTTATGTTTAAAAAAAATCTTTTAGTTAAATAAGTAAATAAGGGGACAAAATTACCCCAACAATAAGTTTAGTAAAGAAATCAATGCACATAAGGTGAAATTCAAAGTAAAATTAGCACATGAGTATGTAATAAAGTGGAAGAATTTGGGTAGCTAGGTAAAGCATTTTAAATTATAAAGTATATGTTAGGTGAGATCTTAGACTAATCAAGGATTCACTTTGTTTGCTCACTTAGCCTCATATATGCCCTTACCCTTACCTTAGCCCCATTACAACCTTAAGAAAGACCTCATGATTTTTGTATGTCTATATTCAATATTTATTGATTGGTTAGATGAAGAACAAAGTTTTAGAAAGCATGAATAGAAAAGAATAGAGTGATTAACCTAATAAACACTGAGTAACTAGAGAGTAAACACAAAATTCAGTGAGGGTTCAATAGCTCATCACCATATATCTCTGCTTAATTGTTTAAATTGTCTTGCAAGTTTGTGAAATATGTCTACCCAACTCAATTGTGAAAGTGCTTTAACATGATCTAGGTTTGGCTACGCATATATAATTCCTTAAAAATATGAATCAAATTAACCACATGTAAGCTCTATATATGTAGGTGGATAATAATTAAAATTGCATGATTCATGTAGGTAGATTGTATTTAGAATAGATTGCATTGCATGAGATTCCACCATTCTAATTTTACCCTTTCTCTTGGATTTAGCATGAGGACATGCTATTGTTTAAGTGTGGGGAGGTTGATAAACACATATTTTATGATATATTTTGTGCTCAATTTAAGTGATTTATTCAATCCTTCACCCACTTATTCATGTAAATTGCATGGTTTTACTTTTCCTTCCTTATTGTGCGATATATGTGAAAAACATGTTTCCTATGCTTTAAAAATATTCATTTTAATTACCCTTTATTACCATTCGATGCCGTGATTTGTGTGTCAAGTATTTTCAGGTCTCATAAGGCAGGAATGGCTTAGAGGACAGAAAGGAAACATACAAAAATGGAAGGAAAGCACAAAAATGGAGTTTTGAAGAAAAGGCAGTGACACGAAGGCATGGATGACGCGAACGCGTGCCTAGCGTGAAAAGGCATCGACGCGCACGTGTGACTGACGCAGACGCGCACCTTGAGCAGAACACAAATGACGCGTACGCGTGACCGACGCGCACGCATGACAAGAAAAACTCTCAGCTGACGCGAACGCGTGACAAACGCCACGTACAGGAATCTGCAGAAAACGCCCCCAGCGATTTTTGGACCCTTTTTTGGCCCAATTCTGAATCCAGAAACACAGAATATAAGCCAGAGAATGGAGGAATCAAAGGAGAACACATCATACGGCTCATAATTCACAATTTTAGGTTTAGATGTAGTTTTTAGAGAGAGAGGTTCTCTCCTCTCTCTTAGGAATTAGGATTAGGATTCCTCTTAAAGGATTTAGGAGTTCTTCTTCTTCTCAATTTTCAGGTTCAATGTTCCTTTTATTTATTTTCTCAATTTAGTTTATGAACTCTTTATGCTTATATTGATTTTCTATTTAATACAATTTGAGGTATTTCAGTTTATGATCGTTTTATTCTATTTATGAATGCTTTTAATTTAATTTAAGATATTTTCCCCTTCTAGCTTTGGTTAAGTAATTTATAACACTTGAGTTATCAAACTCAGCTGTTGATTGAAATTGGAATTCTTTGTTGATTAATTTGTATTCCAATAACTATAGTGTTTCCATAGGAGTTGACTAGGACTTGAGGATTAAATTAATTAGTCCACTTAACTTAACTAAGTGGGAGTAGAATCCAATTCTCATCACACTTGATAAGGATAGCTAGGATAGGACTTCAAATTCTTATACCTGGCCAAGAGATTTTATTATTATTAATTTATTTTTTCTGTTATTTAAATTACCTGTCCCTCATTTTAAAAACCCCCAATTTACAAGACTCATAACCAATAATAAGAACACCTCCCTGCAATTCTTTGAAAAGACGACCCGAGGTTTAAATACTTCGGTTATCAATTTATTTAGTGGTTTGTTACTTATGACAACCAAAACTTTTTTAAGAAAGGAATTCTTGTCGGTCTAGAAGCTATACTTACAACGCGAATTTATTGTAAAAATTCTAGATCGTGCGAGAGTTTTGTTCTTCACAGACTAAACGATTTTTAAGTAAAAGTTATGCATGTGGGAAGTTTGGTATGAAAAAGGGATTTCTATAGAACTTAACAGTTTTTTACTACTTTTGCTGGGTATGCGTATGCAAACACACACATGACGCAGACCCTGGGCTCTGCCCAGACGTCCCGCATACGTGGGCGTATGCATGCGTACTGACAAGCCAGCGCCAAGGGTGTATTGGTAAAGATTCTCTTCAAGAAAACCGCGTTGTAAGTATAGCTCTACCAACAACAATCCTCGGGGATCAAATTTCGAAGAGGGATTTGGTTGTCACAAGTTCAACCCAATAGAAATAACCGAAGTATTCAAACCTCGGGTCGTCTCACAAGGAATGGGCAATCATGTGTTCGACATTGGTTAGAAATCCGGGGTTGTGAGTTATAAGCATGAAAATAAATGGGAATCTTAACAAACAAGTAATCTTAAAATGCAACAATTAATTCAATCAACTAAGCAAAACATAAGCACTTTCAATGAATAAACAACATTTCACTTAATTCTATTGTAACCCAAACAAGAAACTACAACTAAAGCAATTGGTTGAGAAAGTTGATTTCAAGTATGAATAATAAAGGTAACTCTTGGCTAGGCTCGGAAATTGGAATCACCATCCTTGTCTAACAACTATACCTTGACAATTATAAGGAACCAATTCTACAAATACCCACTAACAATTATCAACATACAATCATCCAAACTACTAGACTAAACATAGAAATCATCAATGTAACATCAACAAGTCAAGATTCACAACATTCATGAAATGCGTATAAAATGATAATTGACAAGAATTCATAAACTATCACAAGATATAAGCAAAATTGTAACAAGAAATTCAAATTGAACAATTAAAACTAGTATTAACAAGATCCAAGTCACAAATCAACAAGGGAAGATCAAATTAAAACTAGATCTAGAGAGGAATAAGGGTTTCTCCCTCTAGAATAACCAAAGAACCAAAAACTAGCTAAAAATTATGTCCTAGTGTAAACTGAGTGATCTCTCTCTTTCCCCTTGCATCCTTGGGTCTTTTTCCATGTAGAAACAGCTTGAAATTGGGCCTAATGAGCCTTAGAAATCGCCAGGCACGATTTCCTTTAATGAGGTCACGTGCAGCCTTACACGTGTGCGCGCCAAGTGCGCGTGCGCGTCGATAAGAATCTCCTGATTCGCGCGGATGCATCCATCCTTGCGCGCCGCTTCCAGCCAATCCCATCCACGCGTGCGCGTGGAGTGCGCGAGCGCGCCGATGCTGCTTTTCCAAGATCTCAATTCTTCATGTTCCTCCCTTTTGTACACGCTTTCTCCCTCTCTTTTAAGTCATTCCTACCCTATAATTTCTGAAATTACTCAACAAATACATCACGGTACCGAATGGCAATAGAAGAGGATTAAAATATGGAAATTTTAAGGTAAAATAAGCATGTTTTACATCATAGAGCAATATTGGGAAGTGAACACAAAACCATGCATTTCTTGCGAATAAGTGTGAGAAATATTGATAAAATCCCTCAAAATAAGCACAAGATAAACCATAAAATCGGGGTTTATCAAATCTCCCCACACTTAAACCAAGCATGTCCTCATGCTTAAAATAAAAAGACCAAAGATCATGGTGAGAAAGGGTTTATGAAATGCAAACTACCTAAGTGGATGCATGTAACTAATGTAAAATCATCTAAATACTTGGTCAAGAGTAAATCTATCCTTCAAGAATACATGTGAGCATATAGGGTGAAAATAGTATGCAATTTATGAATCCTACCAAATTAAATATCACTAAAGAGTGCAAATGACTTGCTAAACGAACGCTTGTGAAAGCCGAGAACAAGCATTAAGCATCGAACCCTCACCGGAAGTGTATCCGCTCTATTCGCTCAAGTGTCTAGGGTTCGTCACTCAATCTCCTCCTAATCATGCTTTCCAAGATTTGTCTTTCATCTAACAATCAACAATTACTTAATGCATGCTTACAAGTATCATGAGGTCTTATTCATGGATTGTAATGGGGCTAGGGTGAAGGTAAGGATGTATATGGTCAAGTAGGTTTAAAATTTGAGTCCTTGATCAAACTAGGATCCACTAGACACATAGAACAACCTATACAACTACAATATATTCCTAGCTACCCTTGAATTTTACCCTTTTTGCATACTCATGCATTCTTTTCAATTCACACCCATATGCATTGTTTTTATTACTATATCTCGGGGCGTCTTTGTCCCCTTTCATTGTTTTCTCTTTTTTTTTACATCCCCTTTTCTTGGGGTTTCTTTGTGAACCAAAGTGTCAATGCATACGGTGTAATCATTCAATATATGAGTATGTTCCCAAAATCCTAGAATTTTTCAATTGCACTACAATTATATACCTACATATCTACCCGAATTTCCCAAGTATACTCTCCTAATTGAATGATACACATCCTAACTTGCCTAAGCCAATCAAGGATTCAAATTCAGGGACATTCATGGTTTTTCACTTAGGGTTGTTGATGTGCTCTATTTAAGAACAAGAGGGTTTATCAAAAGCTCAAAATTGGTTAGCAACGGTAGATATAAGGGTTAAGGCTATTTGGGAGAAGTGACTATTGAATTGATGGCCTCAATCATGTATATACAAAGCAAGGGACATATAGAATCAGACAAAGCAAGGATCACACTCATAGAGAGAGAGATATGCACACAAGAATGGAAATAATGGTTAAAAGATGTAACCATGCAATAGGCTCAAAACTTTCATGCTTGTGTCCTTAGCTCAATTACTATGTTCCAAAATACATTCTTAAAGCAAGTTTACTGTAAAAATTTTCAGAATTTTTGGTAGGTCACCCAGAACACAATTTCTTGGAAAGAAAGTTATTGTTTTGACCAAGTAACGCTATAGAAACTAACTATCATGCAAAGGGTATTTACAAGCAAAACTAACTACACATGCAATATATAAAAAGAAAAATAAATCCATGGGTATTGAGGGGAAGAGAACGTTACCCATGGAGATCGGTCGGACGACCTCCCCACACTTTAGAAATTAGCACAGTCCTCCGTGCTACGAATAATACGCAAGGGACGGTCGGGACCGGAGCCTTCACTATCGCCTTCATCAGAGCTCCCATCACTCGGGTTTGAGGTGGATGTGAATATTTCGGGTTCCTCCATGCTAGGGGTAACAAAACCCAGAAGCATTTTGATGTAAGTATATCGGCAGTGGTTGCGCCGCTCATATCTATCAAGCTTCCGGTGAAGATCTTCTATCCTTTGATGTGTGGATCTCAGTGGTGGTGATGATGAGCTAGAAGAAAAAAGAAGTGGCGGGGCCATGTCGAGGCTTGGTTTGTTCACGGGAAGGTGTAGGTATTTTCCGCTTGGGACCACATCGCCCTTAGCCGGAACCATAATCTTCTTATCCTTGGCTTCTGATGAGAGAACTTTTGCGTGGTCTAGAAATTTGCGGATAAATCCTCGTTGCAAGTATAGTTTCTAAACCTTCAAAAGTCCTTTCATACAAACGTTTTGGTTGTCACAAGTAACAAACCCCTTTGAAATTGATAACCGAGTATTCAAACCTCGGGTCGTCTTCTCAAGGAATTGCAGAGAGGTATATTCTTATTATTGGTTATGAGTTTGTAAATTGGGGTTCTGGAGTTTGGGCAATGCACACAGGTATATTTTCAAGCAATAAAAATAAATAAATAACTGTAAAATAAACTCTTGGCAAGGTATTAGAAATTGGAAGTCCAGACCAAGTTATCCTTATCAATGATAATGAAAATTGAATCTTAATTTCACTTAGTTAACCCTTACTTAAAGCAGAGGATGGTCAAGTAACTAATTAGTTTGATCTTCAAATCCTAGTTAATTCCTAAGAAAAGATTGGGATTATTGAAGTTCACTTCAATTGGTAAGATAACAATTATCAATTATGCTGTTGAGTTGGATAACTCCTGAGTTACTGATTTCTTAACCAAAACCAAAAGGGAAAAAGTAAATCCACTGGAATAAAAATGCCTTCAGATGGGAAGCAATAATCATGTAAATAAAAGAAAGTAATAATAACTGAAATACTTCAAATAATATTAACTCAAAGAAGATCATAACATGAATGCCATAAGCCAATTACTCAAAAGATAAATATCAATTAAAGTACTAAGGTGAATAATAATAAAAACGAAATTAAATAGAAAGGAACATTAAACCTGGGATCGAGAGTCACTCTTAAAACTAAGAGAAGTCCTAAATCCTAATCCTAAGAGAGAGAGAGGAGAGAACCTCTCTCTCTAAAACTACATCTAAAACATGAAAAGTGAATTATGAGAGCCTCCTGATGAATGGATGCATTCTCCCACTTTTATAGCCTCTAATCTATGTTTTCTGGGCCGAGAACTGGGTCGAAAACAGCCCAAAAATCACTGGAGAAGAATTCAAACACGCTGATTTCTGTCACTGCGATGCGGCCGCATGGATCACGCGGTCGCGTCGCCTAGCATCAGAGGAACTATAGCATATTATATATCAAATCGAAGCCCCGGTCGTTAGCTTTCCAACGCAACTGGAACCGCGTCATTTGGATCTCTGTAGCTAAAGTTATAGTTGTTTGAGTGCGAAGAGGTCAGGCTGGACAGCTTAGCAATTTCTCCAACTTCTTGTATTCCTTCCACTTTTGCATGCTTCCTTTCCATCCTCTATGTCATTCCTGCCCTATAATCTCTGAAAATACTTAACACACATATCAAGGCATCTAATGGTGATAAGAGGGGATTAATAATAAGCAAATATAAGATCAAAGAAGCATGTTTTCAATCAAAGCACATAATTAGGAAGGCAAATGTAAAACCATGCAAATAGTATGAATAAGTGGGTAAAGAGTAGATAAAAACCACTCAAATGAGCACAAGATAAACCGTGAAATAGAGATTTATCAACCTCCCCACACTTAAACAATAGCATGTCCTCATGCTAAGCTCAAGAGAAACTATAAAGGTGAAGAGGAATGATAGAATGTATGAAATGCAACCTACCTATATGAATGCAACTACATGCAAAAATATTTCTATCCTACTTGGTTAAAAGCAAATAAGTTCTCCAAGACAAACATAAATCAGATTTCACTAATTCAAATTATACAATAAGAGACAAGTAAACTTGTAAGAAGATAGCTCATGAAAGCAGGAAACATAGAATTAAGCACTGAACCCTTACTGGTAGTGTATATCACTCTAATCTCTCAAGTGTATAGGGTTAATCACTCTACTCTTCTCTAATCATGCTTTCTAAACCTTGTTCTTCATCTAATCAATCAACAAATATTTAATATACCAATGCAAACATCATGAGGTCTTTTCAAGGTTGTAATGGGGCTGAGGTAAAGGTAAGGATATATGTATGGCCAAGTGAGCTATAATATGAATCTTTAATTAACCTAAGCTCTCACCTAATATACATATACTCTATATACTTTTAAATTCATGCCTAGCTACCCATAATTCCCACTTTTGTATAATTTCCATACTCATGTACCAAATTTTTGATATTTCTTTACTTTTGTCACATGTGCATTGATATTTTTATTAACTTAGCATTGGGGTAATTTTATCCCCTTTATTTATTTATTTATCTTATATATTTTTTTTTCTTTTTCTCTTTTTCTTTTTTTTTTCTTTTTCTTATAATTGTTTTTCTGCTTTAAGGCTAGTGATGTGGTAAAATACAGAACAAATGGGGATTAAAAAGGCTCAAAGTGGCTGACAAGGGTGATTTAAAGGGTAGGCTTATTTGGGATAAGTGAGCTAAAATCAAACAATGGCCTCAATCATATGCAAGCATGTAAATACACTAAATAATGGACATATAGATTGGAACAAAATATAGATTACAATCATAGAGAAGAAAACACACAGGAAAAAAATTTATGGTTAAATAATGTAACCATGTAAATAAGCTCAAAATCTCACAGGTTGTGTGTTCCTTGGCTCAAAAACCATGTTCCAAATACAACTTCAAACAAGTTTTATCACAAAAAAATTTTAATAATTGATTTAAATTAGTGAAAATTTTCAAAAATAGGGTCTTAAAAAGAAACTTATTATTTTAACCAAGCAGTAACTAAATGCATAAAATCAAATAAATATGAAAATGTAACAACTAATTTAACGAAGAAAATTAAAACATTGGTGTTGAGACAGGGATGTACTAACCCACGGAGATCGGTATCGACCTTCCCACACTTAAAGATTGCACCGTCCTCGGTGCATGCTGAGATGTGCAGGTGGACGGGTTGTTTCAACTGTTGCTTTTCTCTAAGGATTGTGCAGATGGACTTGTCTGTCTCCTCATGTAAACGTCTTCTGGTTCTCTTCCTGGTGGCCATCCTGAAAGAAAAAGGGAAGAAAGGTAACCCAATAATAGAGATAAGAAAATAAATGAAGTATGGTTGGGTTAATGCCAAATGAAAAGGGTCTCA
>NC_029793.2:109135922-109157124 GCF_000816755.2 Arachis ipaensis | reverse complement strand
TAGAAGCCATGGCATACCAGTGGTGCAGAATATGCAACAATGGGGAAGAGAGTGGGGAAGGAAAGATAATATAAATTAAAAATCAATACAAAAGTAATACAGGTATAAAAGATTGGCATTGATTTAAATAATATTACCTAACCAGAATAAAACAAGTCATAAGCACCAAGATAATACCAGAAAAGAAATAACAGTTGAATAAGAATATTTGAACACCAATGGTAAAATAATAAATTTAGAAAAATAAAAATATGCAATGAATGAAAGTATGCAAATAAATAAAATAAAATAAAATGAGAGGGAAAAAGGATGAGAAGAAGAAAAAGAAAGTGAGAAAGGAGAGAGAAGGAAGAAATTAAGATTAGAAAAGAAAAGATAAGAAAATTGGCACTAATCTAGATAGGTTGTGCGAAGCTGGCGACGCGGTCGCGTGGTGTGCGATAAAGTTGGGTTACACGGACGCGTGGGGCACGCGATCCCGTGACTCGATTTATGCTAGTGGCGCGAGTGCAGCCTTGCGGTCGCACAACTCTCTGTTCAAAACTCAGTATTGCCAAAATCCAGGGTGACGCGGTCGCGTGGGTGACGCGATCGCGTGAGTGGCCTTATTTCCAATATGACGCGGACGCATGGGTGACGCGTTCGCGTGGGAGGGCTTGGGCTTCCAGCACGAGTCCAGCCCCATTCCAGCTTAACCTTCGGCCATGCACCCTTGTGACGTCGATTTACATGGCACGCGGCCGCGTGGGTGACGCGGTCGCGTGGGAGGCCAAAGTTCCCATGTGACGCGGACGCGTCGGGGACGCAGTTGCGTGGGTCGATTTGTGCCACTGGGACGCCTCCAGCCACGCTCCAGCATGACTCTCTGTTCGTTTTTATTTTCTCCCCTCTCCTTGCGACGCGGACGCGTCGCTGATGCGGTCGCGTCGCGTGGCTTTTTTTTTTAATCTGAAAAGAAAATGCAGAATGCAGTGTTAATATGAATGTGATGCAAAACTCTAGGTTCAATAAAATAAAATAAAACTCAAAAACAAATAAAACTAAATAAAAATGAAAAAGGAACGATCATACCACGGTGGGTTGTCTCCCACCTAGCACTTTTAGTTAAAGTCCATAAGTTGGACATTTAATGAGCTTCCTGTTATGGTGGCTTATGCTTGAACTCATCCAGGAATCTCCACCAATGTTTGTGATTCCAGTAACCTCCGGGGTCCCAAACTAGGCACGTAAAGCCTTTGAGCAGCTTCAAACAGATTCTTAGGCTCCCGGGGTGTCAGATGTCAGAAAAGATTCCAGGATCCCAAATCTTGCTTTTACACCCATCTTTGTCGGGATTTGTATTTTTCCAACTGGGTGATAGGTAATTTGAATTCTCACTGCAGCTACCAAACAGCTTCCTAGACCCATTCAGTTGAGCTTTACACCAACCTTTGCGTTTAAACTTAAAGCTTCCAACCATGATGAACCTTGCAGGATAATTCTTACCACTGGCTATCTTCCTCTTACTCTTAATGTTACAAAGAGCTCTAAGTTGACCATCCATCTCCAGTAGCCCATATTCAAGTGGAATTAGAAAGCTAAGGGATATGAATTTTACCCACTTGAATGTTGTGAAGGATGATGGCAACTTAGGGGGAGGTATTTTTAATGAAATTGCAAGCTCCACTCCCTTGTGCTCTTCTCTGATAATTACCACCTCTTTGCAAACTTCTTCAATTTCAACATCTTCCTCTTGGTAGCTTTCTTCCAATTCAATCTCCTCTTCATTGCTTTCTAAGGGCATGGGAGGTTGTGCTTCTTCTTCTTGAATCTCCATCACTTGATCAACCTCTTCCAAGTCTTCAACTGTGATATGCCTTGGAGGTTGTACACCCTCCTCAACATCAATTGCAACCGTCTTGGAAGGAGGCTCTATGACTGGACTTTCCCATGGAGGTTCTGCATCTCCTAAGTCTTCAACCACTTCTTCTTCTTCAATAATTCCGGCTTCCTCTACTTGTTCCAGTACAAAGTCATGCTCCGTACTGTTCACTGGAGTTTCTAGTATCTCCTTCATACTACATTCTTCATTAGATTGTCCACATGAAGCCATGGGGGTTCCTTGAGTGTCCGAACGTCGGGAAGCTAATTGACTCATTATTGCTTGCTCCAATTGATGAATGGTTGCCTGACATCGATCCACTGTTTCCTTGAGACGATCCTTTGTCTCTTGATGCACTCGGCTTTCATAAATAGGATCATAGAGCTCTTGGATTGATGGATATGGAGATGGTGAATATTGAAGTGGTGGTTCTTGTGAGTAATCGGGTTGGAATTGGGGTGGTTCTATATATGGTTCATATGGCTCATAAGGTGGTTGGTATGGTGGTTGAGTGTTAGGGTCATATGGAGGTGAATAGCGGAAAAGGGGCTTGTGAGTTTGGTGGTCCAAAGTTATGTTGAGGAGGGGGTTCATAGGCATATGGTGGTGGTTGTTGATAATCAAAAGAGCTCTCACCATAGCCATTGCCTTGATATGCATCACAGAATGGTTGTTGACAGTCGATTGGAGGTGGTTGTTGCCATGAGGGTTGATCAAATCCTTGTGGCTCCTCCCATCTTTGATTCTTCCAACCTTGATGCCTGTTCTCATTGTAATTTCCTCTTCCTGCAATATAATTGTAACCAGACCCATAGCCAAAGGGGTGAGAGTTCATAGTAGTAAATAAAAATTAAAAACAAAAATAAAAATAAATTTAAATTAAAAGGTTATTTAAATTTTGAATTTGAAAATTAAATTTTGAAATTTTGAATTTTAAATTTTTGAATTTTGAATTTTTGAAATTTGAAATTTGAAAATTTTGAAATTTGAATTTTGAAAATTTTTAAAATTGAATTTTGAAATTTGATTTTTGAAATAAGATAAGATAAAATAAAAATTTTAAAATAAAAACCAATAACCTCTTAACTTAAGAAAAAGCAAAAATAAAAACAAAAATAAAAACAAATAAACAAGCGAAAATAAAATATTTACAATAACCAATAATAAGGCACACGTTTGCGATTCCCCGGCAACGGCGCCATTTTGATGAGAGAACTTTTGCGTGGTCTAGAAATTTGCGGATAAATCCTCGTTGCAAGTATAGTTTCTAAACCTTCAAAAGTCCTTTCATACAAACGTTTTGGTTGTCACAAGTAACAAACCCCTTTGAAATTGATAACCGAGTATTCAAATCTCGGGTCGTCTTCTCAAGGAATTGCAGGGAGGTATGTTCTTATTATTGG
Source organism: Arachis ipaensis (assembly GCF_000816755.2). NCBI lineage: Eukaryota > Viridiplantae > Streptophyta > Magnoliopsida > Fabales > Fabaceae > Arachis > Arachis ipaensis. The sequence goes on along the minus strand of NC_029793.2, from coordinate 109,153,860 downwards.
TTATGAGTTTATAAATTGGGGTTCTGGAGTTTGGGCAATGCGCACAGGTATATTTTCAAGCAATAAAAATAAATAAATAACTGTAAAATAAACTCTTGGCAAGGTATTAGAAATTGGAAGTCCAGACCAAGTTATCCTTATCAATGATAATGAAAATTGAATCTTAATTTCACTTAGTTAACCCTTACTTAAAGCAGAGGAAGGTCAAGTGACTAATTAGTTTGATCTTCAAATCCTAGTTAATTCCTAAGAAAATATTGGGATTATTGAAGTTCAATTCAATTGGTAAGATAACAATTATCAATTATGCTGTTGAGTTGGATAACTCCTGAGTTACTGATTTCTTAACCAAAACCAAAAGGGAAAAAGTAAATCCACTGGAATAAAAATGCCTTCAGATGGGAAGCAATAATCATGTAAATAAAAGAAAGCAATAATAACTGAAATACTTCAAATAATATTAACTCAAAGAAGATCATAACATGAATGCCATAAGCCAATTACTCAAAAGATAAATATCAATTAAAGTACTAAGGTGAATAATAATAGAAACGAAATTAAAAAGAAAGGAACATTAAACCTGGGATCGAGAGTCACTCTTAAAACTAAGAGAAGTCCTAAATCCTAATCCTAAGAGAGAGAGAGGAGAGAACCTCTCTCTCTAAAACTACATCTAAAACATGAAAAGTGAATTATGAGAGCCTCCTGATGAATGGATGCATTCCCCCACTTTATAGCCTCTAATCTGTGTTTTCTGGGCCGAAAACTGGGTCGAAAACAGCCCAGAAATCGCTAGAGAAGAATTCAAACACGCTGATTTCTGTCACTGCGACGCGGCCGCATGGATCACGCGGTCGCGTCACCTAGCGTCAGGGGAACTATAGCATATTATATATCAAATCGAAGCCCCAGACGTTAGCTTTCCAACGCAACTGGAACCGCGTCATTTGGACCTCTGTATTAAAGTTATAGCCATTTGAGTGCGAAGAGGTCAGGCTGGACAGCTTAGCAATTTCTCCAACTTCCTGTATTTCTTCCACTTTTGCATGCTTCCTTTCCATCCTCTAAGCCATTCCTGCCCTATAATCTCTGAAAACACTTAACACACATATCAAGGCATCTAATGGTGATAAGAGGGGATTAATAATAAGCAAATATAAGATCAAAGAAGCATGTTTTCAATCAAAGCACTTAATTAGGAAGGCAAATGTAAAACCATGCAAATAGTATGAATAAGTGGGTAAAGAGTAGATAAAAACCACTCAAATGAGCACAAGATAAACCATGAAATAGAGGTTTATCAGCTTCTCAAGAAACACCCGCAGCAGCAACTAAGTCAGACACCAATGCTGGAAATGGCAAATTACCCCGGTCGTGAACTTGACTCATCGCTTGCTTGACAAGAGGCGGAATGTTCACCGGCTTCTCCGTGAGAACACACCAAACAAGCAAGGCAAGATCCGCCGTGATGGACGACTTGTGGGTGCTAGGCAGCACATAGTGGGATAGGATTTGGGCCCAAGCTCTAGCTTCCACAGTGAGAAAGCGAGTGTCAATGCTCTTGGGCCTCATCCGGAGTCGACCATGGATCCAAAATCCTTCTGGTTCAGCAATGACTCGGAGAATCGAGTCCCAGTTGAATCTATACTTCTCACGCTGACATAAGACTTTTTGGTAGCCATCCATGTCACTTGGCACTGGTAGGACATTAAGCACTTGTTGAATAGCCTCTTCTGAAAGTGAGACTTGCTTCCGGCGCATGTACACCGATTGAAGAGAGGGAAGATGGTAGTTGGTATAAAGTTCTTCCACCCAAGAAAGGTTGATTTCTCTTGGTTTTCGCAAAAGAAACTCCCATCCTCGCTGTTCAATGCGGGGCAAAATATAAGGAGCAACCTTGTCCGGCGTAGTGAGTATATGCTCGGGGTGATAGTTCCTTACCGCTATGGAGGGGAACATTAGTTCACAGAAGCGGTTAGGGAACCTTGAAGGATCTTTCGCCGGCTTGCCCTTGTCATTCACATCAATAGGAGCGGGTATCTTTCCTTTCTTAGATGGGGGTTTGGCTCCTACTGAAGAATGCGCCTTAGAATTTGATTTTTGGGGTGCCCTCTTTGCGGCCGGTTTCCTTGGAGCTATCCCCTTGCCTTTCTTGGTGGCCATTCTAAAAAGGGAGAGAAAGAAGGAAAACATTAAACCCAAGAATCGATTTGACAAAAGACATGCAAGTGAATTGTAATGCCCGTGGTAGATGTAAAAACAAGGGTCATAACACTTGGCATGGGATGCAAGAGGGAGTAGTGCATACAATGGCATGAGAAGAGTAGTCTCAAGCATCCATAATAAAAAGCAAGTCATGTTCAATGGTATCTAATTGGCAAGTATCAACTCTAAGCACACAAGTTAGACTCAATGCATTTAAGGGAAAGAAAGTGAATGAGGAAGGAGCACCAAATGGAGAAATATATGGGTAATTTGAGCCAAAATGGTATATGTGCATTTTCTCAAACACTTAGCGTGCAATAATCAAGCAATGAGCAATTATGAGATACTAAACCAATTCAAAGCCCAAAATGGAATATCAATCATCACATAGATATCACATAATGGTAAATGAGTGACAAAAGATCTAGTAATGCAACTAAGCTCAAATTCAACATCCATGGAGAAATAAAGAAAAGAAAAGGAAAATAAGCAAACAAAAATCACGAAACATCGTCATGCAAGTAAAAGAGAGACTAAAGTAAAGCAATAAGAAGCAACTAACTAGAAGAAATAATGTAAGGAAAAATGGAAGTAAAGGAAAAGAAGAAACAAAACCTTGATGAGTATGAAGGAACAAAGTTGAACCTTCTTTTGTGAGGATGAGATGGAAAATAGGAGAAGTGTAGTGCTACCGGAAAGAGTGGTTGTCACCGGTGAGTGGCCGGAGACAATAGTGGTGGATTGTGAAAGAAAAAGAAGAGAAGGGAAATGATGGATTGAGAAGAGGAAGAAACTAAAGAAGAGAAGGGGTTGAGAGAAAGGAAAACAGGGCACGACGCGAAGGTCTTAAATTGACTCGCGCAACCAGCGCGCGCACGCAAGGTGCGCTGGCGCGTCAGTGAGAGTGCTAGCAGATGGCGCGGGTACGTCAGTGGCGCGCGGGCAAGAGAGGTTGTGCCTCAGGCACAAAAGTGGCACAAAGTTAGCACAAGTCTCTGGTTTTTGTACCAGCGTGAGTCAGTCAAGTAGGCGCGCGGGCGCGCACCCTGCGCGGACGCGTGCTTGAGGTGTTTTGCCACTGGCGCGGACGCACACTACGCGCGGACGCGTGGGTTTTGGCACAAGGTTGGCCCAATTGTGGCATAACTCTCTGGTTTTTGTACCAGAGAAGTCATATTCACCATTGGCACGCGCGCGCACCGTGCGCTAGCGCGTCGATGGTTAAATTGCCAGAGTGCGCGCAGGCGGCATGTACGCGGACGCGTGAGTGCCTGGCGCGAGTTGGGCACGAAGTGGGCATAACTCTCGGGTATTTGGCCCAAGAGTGGGGATTTGCTACCGGCGCGCGCGTGCACTGTGCGCTGGCGCGTCGGTGCCCTTTTTCAAAGAACAAATTTTTGTTTTCTTTGCTTTTTCACACCCTATCTACAAGAGCATTCTTCCTACCTAATAAAATCAACAAAACTAACATTCCTATGCACTCAATCAGTCATCAAACGATCACAAAACTCACAAGAAATTAAGAATACTAAGAAGATGGTATAAACAAGGAAGATCTTACCATGGTGGGGTGCCTCCCACCAAGCACTTTTCTTTAACGTCCTTAAGTTGGACGGTCCTTTTTTTAAGCTTCCTCTCTTCTTGGTGCATCCTCCAATATGTACACTTCTAGCTCTCTTGGAGGCTTGCAACCATGATACTTCTTCACTCTATGTCCGTTCACCTTGAAAGTCGCTTCACTTTTGGGATCAAACAATTCCACCACTCCGTAGGGCTTCATCTCCCTCACCTTGAAAGGTCTTTCCCATCTAGAGCGGAGCTTGCCAGGCATAAATCGGAGCCTTGAGTTGTAAAGGAGGACTTCATCTCCTTCTTGAAAGTCCTTCTTTCGAATGTGATGGTCATGGAATGCTTTAGTCTTTTCCTTGTAGATTCGGGCATTCTTATATGACTCATAACTCAAGCATTCAAGCTCCTCTAATTGTAGCTTCCTAGCTTCACCCGCCTTGGCTAGATCCATGTTGCACTGCTTTACCGCCCAATAGGCTCGATGCTCAATCTCCACCGGAAGGTGGCATGCCTTACCATAGACGATCTGGAAAGGGCTCATCCCTATCGGAGTCTTGTAGGCCGTTCTATATGCCCATAACGTATCTCTTAACCAGAGGCTCCAATCCTTTCTTTGTGGGTTAACCACTTTTTCCAAGATTCTCTTGATTTCCCGGTTGGACACTTCCGCTTGCCCATTTGTTTGCGGATGGTGAGTAGTAGCAATCTTATGCGTCACTCCATAGCGCTTGAGCAATGCTTCTACCTTCCTGTTACAAAAGTGGGATCCTTGGTTGCTCACGATTGCTCGTGGCGACCCATAACGGCATACAATATGATTCCTTATGAAAGAAACAACGGTATTGGCGTCGTCAAGGCGGGTAGGCACAGCCTCTACCCACTTTGACACGTAGTCAACCGCTAACAGAATATACAGATACCCACTAGAGTTGGGAAACGGTCCCATAAAGTCAATGTCCCATACATCAAATATCTCACAGAACAACATAGGTTGCTGAGGCATTTCATCCCTTTGGGATGCGTTTCCTGACTTCTGACACTGATGGCAAGACACACATAACCGGTTAGCATCCTTGAATAAGGTTGGCCACCAGAATCCACAATCCAACACTTTTTTAGCGGTCCTTTGTGGGCCAAAGTGGCCACCACATTCGGACGAATGACAAGCTTCAAGGATCGGTTGGAATTCGGGTTTCGGGACACATCTTCGAATTACTTGGTCCACGCCTCTCTTCCACAGGTGAGGGTCATCCCAAATATAGTATTTGGAATCACTCCTCAACTTGTCCCTTTGGTTTTTTGAAAAGTTGGGAGGGAAGATTCTTGCAACCAAGTAGTTCGCCATCGGGGCAAACCAAGGAAAGCTATCCGACACAGCATGCAAACTATCCAATGGGAATGAGTCATTGATCGGAAATGGATCAGTTTTTAAATTCTCAATGCGGCTTAAATGATCTGCAACCAGGTTTTGAGATCCACTCCGGTCCTTAATCTCAATGTCAAATTCTTGCAAAAGCAAGATCCAACGTATGAGTCTAGGCTTTGACTCATTCTTTGTCAATAAGTACTTTAAAGCTGCATGATCCGTGTATACCACTATCTTTGAACCTAGCAAATAAGATCTGAATTTATCTAAAGCATGAACAATGGCTAAGAGTTCTTTTTTAGTTGTGGTATAGTTGGATTGTGCTGCATCTAGTGTCTTAGAAGAGTAAGCAATGACATAAGGGAGTTTACCATCGCGCTGTGCAAGCGCGGCACCCACAGCATAGTTTGACGCATCGCACATTATCTCAAATGGCAACGTCCAGTTGGGGCCTCGCACGATTGGTTCCGTGGTGAAAACTCTCCTTAGCTCTTCAAAAGCTTTTACACATTTACTGTCAAACTCAAAATCCACATCTTTTTAGAGTAGGCGCGACGATGGCAAAGCGATCTTGCTGAAGTCCTTGATAAAGCTCCTGTAAAATCCTGCATGTCCCAAAAATGAGCGGACCTCCCTCACGGATGAGGGGTGAGGCAAAGTAGTAATAACATCAACCTTGGCCGGGTCCACAGAAATGCCTTCACTAGAGACTACATGTCCTAACACTATGCTTTGTCATAACATAAAGTGACATTTTTCAAAATTTAAGACAAGGTTGGTGTCAACACATCTAGCTAGAACCTTGGCCAAGCTCTCTAAACAACAATCGAATGAGATACCATAAACGCTGAAGTCGTCCATAAAAACTTCCAGGCAATTCTCCATTAGATCGGAGAAGACACTCGTCATGCACCGCTGAAAGGTAGCGGGTGCGTTACATAGTCCAAATGGCATCCTTTTATAGGCAAAGGTGCCAAACGGACAGGTAAACGTGGTCTTCTCCTGATCTTCAGGAGCAATATGTATCTGAAAATAGCCAGTAAATTCATCAAGAAAACAGTAGTGAGATTTACCTGCCAAGCGGTCTAGCATCTGATCAATGAAGGGTAGGGGGTAATGGTCCTTTCGTGTGGCGACGTTCAATCTTCTGTAGTCAATACATACTCGCCACGCATTTTGTACCCTTTTAGTAACCATTTCACCGTCGTCCTTCTTGACCGTTGTAATGCCTGACTTCCTGGGAACAACCTGAACCGGGCTCACCCACTCACTATCGGAAATTGGGTATATGATATCCGCATCCAGTAATCGAGTGACCTCTTTCTTCACTACATCAAGGATGGTTGGGTTGAGCCTCTTTTGCGGTTGCCTAACCGGCTTGGCTCCATCTTGGAGAAATATCCTATACATGCACTTGCGGGGGTCAATTCCCATAATATCCGCTAGGCTCCATCCTATTGCTTTCTTGTACTTTCTTAGAACGTCTAGGAGCTTTCTTTCTTCTTCACTTGAGAGCTCACTAGCAATAATGACCGGAAATCCTTGGTTGTCCTCTAAGAAAGCATATTTCAAATGAGATGGAAGGGGCTTCAGTTCACTTTTTACCTCAAGGTGAGGTTCCTTTTCATCAAGCTCATGGGACTCATTCTTGACAATTTCTTCTTGTTCATCCTCTTGGTCATCCTTCTCCTCACCAGTGGGGTAGCACGACTTGTCATGGTTTTCCTCTTGCACTTCCGCTACCACTTCATCAATTACATCACATCGGAGCATAGAATATTCTTCGGGGGGATGTTTCATGCCTTCCTCTAAATTGAACTTGATAGTCTTATCTCCAACCCCAAAGGAATATATACCAGTGAAGGCATCTAACTTGAATTTGGAGGTTTTAAGGAAGGGTCTACCAAGTAGAACAGAGGATGAGCTTCTATTTTCTATTGGAGGCATTTCAAGGATGTAGAAGTCGACCGGAAAGACCAAATCCTTAATTGCCACAAGTACATCTTCTGCTATTCCCATCACTGTGATCACACTTTTATCGGCTAAGGAAAACCTCGCCGCCGACTTCTTCAATGGAGCTAAATTCAACCGCACATAGATAGAAAGCGGCATGATGCTAACACAAGCTCCCAAGTCACACATACAATCATGAAAAGTGTATCCACCAATACAACAAGACACTAAGCATGGTCCCGGGTCACCACATTTTCTTGGAATAGGTTCTATCAAGGAAGAGATTGAACTACCCAAGGATAATGTATCCAATTCTCCTATCCTATCCTTGTGTGTACATAAGTCCTTCAAAAATTTTGCATACTTTGGAATTTGTTGAATAGCATCAAGGAGCGGTATAGCTACCTCAACCTTTTTGAACACTTGAAGCATGTTCAAATCAAATTCCGGTGTCTTCTTTGCTTTCTTCACCATGGAAGGGAATGGAATAGGAACGGACTCATCCATTATAGCTTTCCTCTTGGGTTCTTTGAGGTTTACTCCTTCTTCCTCATGCCTTTTGTCTACCACCTCTTCTTCATGTGGAGCTTCGACAACTACCTCTTTCTCATGAACATCCTCCATGCCCCTTGGAGGTATCTCCTCTAATGTAGTCCCCGACCTTAAAGTGATGGCGTTGAGACCGCCCTTTGGGTTTGGTTGGGGTTGGGATGGAAGGTTAGAAGAACTTTAGGGTTGGTTGATGTTGTTATTGGGGTTTGGTGGTTGGTTCGACATGTTCATCTTTGAAAGTAAGTTGGTGACGTTAGCCAATTGAGTACTCAAGGCATCAAATTGAGCCTTGTTGCTCTCATCTCGTTTTTTCATAGTGGCTCTAAGCTCTTCAACTTGATTGTTGGAAGATGGAGGAGTTGGGTTTTGATTTTGTTGTCTATGGTGTGGTGCTTGGTACTTGGTGTAGTTGTTTTGGTTTTGGTTGGAGTGGCTTTGGTTGGCTTGGTAGTTGGTGTTGTTGTGGTGATATTGGGATGAAGATTGGTTGTTGTTGTGATGAGAAGGAGAGTTGTTCCATCTTTGGTTTTGATTGCTTCCTTGTGCATTATCTCTCCACCCTTGATGTTGACTACCACCTTGATGGTAATTGTTTTGACCTTGAGAAGGGTAGGGTGGACGGTTATTGTAATTCATATTGGCTACCACAAGAGCATGTTCCTCTTGAATTTGATGGCATTGGTCGGTGTAACATGTGGTGTTAGAGCACAAACCACAAATTCTAGGAGGGCCTTCAAGTTGAGCAACTGGAGGTAGGGCTTGGACGGTTTGATGGAGTAGTATTCCTTTTGATCCCTTTGAATTTGTGTAAGGATGGTGGTCATATCCCCAAGTGCCTTGGTTAAGCTTGATTCGGAAGGGGATGGTTCTACCATACCCTTTAGGGGATTACTCCTCACTCTTGTGTGTTGTGTAGATTTGGTAACATTCTTTATCAAATCCCAAGCTTTTCCCTCCATCTTATTTTTCGAAAGGGAGCCACCACTAGAAGCGGTGAGCAATCTTCTATCCTCCGTACAAAGACCTCCGGTAAAGTAGCTAATGAGCAAGTTAGTGGTCATCCCGTGGTGTGGACATGACTCCAATAACCTCTTGAACCGAGACCAATACTCGTACAAACTCTCTTGGTCTATTTGCATTATGCCCGAACTCTCTTTTCGGATGTAGTCGGTCTTCTCCGATAGAAAGAATTTATCAAGAAACTCTCTTCTCAAGAAATCCCAATTAGTCACAATCTCATCCGGTAGCAAATAGAACCATGTTTTTGCTTGCGCTTCAAGAGAGAATGGGAAGGCAAAAACCATGATAGCTACCTCATCGGTTCCATGCCTTCGAGCTGTAGAACAAGCAACTTGAAAATCCTTCAAATGTCGGATGGGGTCTTGACCCGGCAACCCATGATACATAGGAAGTAGATTTATCAAGCTACTCCTCAACTCAAAGTTCGGGTCAAGGTTAGGATACCTTGCTTGCAACGGTTGAAGTATGATATCCGGAGCTCCTTGCTCATGCAAAGTGATCCGGCGTGGCTCCGCCATGTGTGGCTCACCTGTAGGATGCAAAGATGTATTAGTAGTGCCAATAGAAGAATAGGAAGTAACAGACTCCAAGTCACTCTCAGTAACGTCTAGTGATTCGGTGTTTTCCTCAAGAGAGGCCGAAGTACTAGGTGTATAGTCCAACCGTCGCCTAGCTTGCCGAGTGTGTAATAAAGTCCTTTCGATCTCGGGATAAAATTGGCCAAGCTAGAATTCGGTTGAGACCGAGTCATCAAACTTGAAAGTCATAGCATAAATCTAAAGGAAATCTAAACTATGGCTAAGTAAGTAAAAGAGTAAACTATCTACAATATTCACATATTCACATAACCAATATCAAGGCATACGTTGTAACCATTTCCCGGCAACGGCGCCAAAAATTTGACAAGCCAATGCCAAGGGTGTATTGGTAAAGATTCTCTTCAAGAAAACCGCGTTGTAAGTATAGCTCTACCAACAAAAATCCTCGGGGGTCAAATTTAGAAGAGGAATTTGGTTGTCACAAGTTCAACCCCAATAGAAATAGCCAAAGTATTCAAACCTCGGGTCGTCTCACAAGGAATGGGCAATCATGTGCTTCGACATTGGTTAGAAATCCGGGGTTGTGAGTTATAAGCATGAAAATAAATGGGAATCTTAACAAACAAGTAATCTTAAAATGCAACAATTAATTCAATCAACTAAGCAAAACATAAGCACTTTCAATGAATAAACAACATTTCACTTAATTCTATTGTAACCCAAACAAGAAACTACAACTAAAGCAATTGGTTGACAAAGTTGATTTCAAGTATGAATAATAAAGGTAACTCTTGGCTAGGCTCGGGAATTGGGATCACCATCCTTGTCTAACAACTATACCTTGACAATTATAAGGAACCAAGCTCATTAAGTCTACTCTCAAAGTCTTAAGTACGTGATATCTACCCCTAGACTTGAAGTATGTCAAATGGCCCTGATCACATCAACCCATAAGTCCCAACCTACCTACTAATTAGATTAGTAATGGGTTGGCGTCAATGAGTATCAAATTGACCACCTAGGGCTCCCAAACCATCAAATCCATTAGACCCAATGACTCAAGTTTATCCAATTCCCTTGACCTAGGCCAAGAGTGAAAAAGACTACTCCATAATCAAAGTAAACAATTCATCAAACACTTGGTAAGCACTAACAAAAGACATGTTCAAAATAGCAATTAAATTGAATTCTACAAATACCCACTAACAATTATCAACATACAATCATCCAAACTACTAGACTAAACATAGAAATCATCAATGTAATATCAACAAGTCAAGATTTACAACATTCATGAAATGGGTATAAAATGATAATTGACAAGAATTCATAAACTATCACAAGATATAAGCAAAATTGTAACAAGAAATTCAAATTGAACAATTAAAACTAGTAATTAACAAGATCCAAGTCACAAATCAATAAGGGAAGATCAAATTAAAACTAGATCTAGAGAGGAACAACGATTTCTCTCTCTAGAATAACCAAAGAACCAAAAACTAGCTAAAAATTATGTCCTAGTGTAAAATGAGTGATCTCTCTCTTTCCCCTTGCATCCTTGGGTCTTTTTCCATGCAGAAACAGCTTGAAATTGGGCCTAATGAGCCTCAGAAATTGCCAGGCACGATTTCCTTTAATGAGGTCACGTGCAGCCTTCCAAGCGTGCGCGTGCGCCGATTGTTTTTGCGATCTACGCGTGCGCGCCAAGTGCGCGTGCGCGTCGATAAGAATCTCCTGATTCGCGTGGATGCGTCCATCCTTGCGCGCCGCTTCCAGCCAATCCCATCCACGCGTGCGCGTGGAGTGCGCGAGCGCGCCGATGCTGCTTTCCTAAGATCTCAATTCTTCATGTTCCTCCCTTTTGTACATGCTTTCTCCCTCTCTTCTAAGTCATTCCTACCCTATAATTCCTGAAATTACTCAACAAATACATCACGGTATCGAATGGCAATAGAAGAGGATTAAAATATGGAAATTTTAAGGCAAAATAAGCATGTTTTACATCATAGAGCAATATTGGGAAGTGAACACAAAACCATGCATTTCTTGCGAATAAGTGTGAGAAATATTGATAAAATCCCTCAAAATAAGCCAAGATAAACCACAAAATCGGGGTTTATCACGTACGTGAAATGGGAAGATTACAAGCCAACATACGCGGGCAGTACCACGCATACGCGAGATAGGCAGATTTACACCCCTGCGTGTGTGAAACATGGCATTCGTATGTGAAACCTCTATTTTGGCCAAATGTGATATTTTTGAACGTTTAAACAAACCTCTATCTATCCAAACCCCTTTTACACTTGCCTTTGGTCTGTTAGTAAACCTTTAAGCCTTAGAATGTGGATGAGTCTGTTAAATAAATTAAGGAGATATTTGGGAGGGTTTTAGGAAGTGATAACTGAATTAACAAAGTGTGGGTGATGTTAAATAAGAAGTGATTGATAAATATGACGATGATAATGATGAATTGCAAATTGAATGAGAAATGGGTTGATGATGTTTGAACTTGAGTGAAGGATGATGAATATTGATATTAAAGTATGATAATTGAATGAATTAAATGATTATAAGATATATCTGACCGGGTAAGAGGAGGTGGCATTGTCCACTCGCTCCGGATATATGTTGAGACTCTGGATAAGATGCAGTAGTGTTATCCATTTGCTCCGGTTAAGAGTCGAGACTCCTGGTAAGATGCAGTGGTATTATCCAATTGCTCCATATTAGAGTTCGAGACTTCGAGTAAGAGGCAAGGGTTGAGTTTTAACGCCGCTTGCTCCGGGTCGAGAACTGTAACACCACCTGGGTTAAAGGCAAGGGTGAGGTTCTCCCCTGCTCCAGGTATACGGGTAAGATGCAAGGGTTGCGAATTGGTCCTACTTGCTCCGTGTTTAGTGTTTTGTCCAGGGTTAGCTACCAGACATGTCGGGTTTGACTTTATAACCGACAGATAAGACTCATCAGCCATAGGGCAGACATGCATCATGTGCATTTGTGTGATTTGTTTGAGTATGCTTTGTTTTGACGTGCTTAATTGTTTAACTGTAATAAATTGCTACTTGTCCTATCTACTGTAGCTACTACCTTTATTTGTGTTTTCTTTGTTTGAATTGTAAGTGTTTGCAACTGAAAGATTCTTCATGCTGGCAGATATGACGCTTAGGATAGTTCCACCGGTGTTTCGGAGGGTTGGACGAGACGAAAAGTGAAGTATTAGGTTAAAGATGGATTTAGAACTTGAATACCTTAGATAACTTACCTAATTTATGGTTTAGAATACTTTCTTATGTTTAATTCTGAGTGTCGGAGTTCTAGGAATGCATCTGACTTTCCCAGGACCGTATACATTATGTATGTTGGCATCTTTACCATACTAAGAACTTTTGGTTCTCATTTCATATATATGTTGTTGCTTTTTAGATGCTGGTCGGGAGGCATGATTAACCACTATTTCATGGTTTATCTTGTGCTCAATTGAGTGGTTTTTATCAACTCTTTACCCACTTATTCATACTATTTGCATGGTTTTACTTTTTCCTTCCAGATTTTGTGCTATGATTGAAAACATGCTTCTTTGGGCTTTAAATTTGCTTTGTTTAATCCTCTCTTATTACCATTCGATGCCGTGATATGTGTGTTAAGTTTTTTCAGAGATTACAGCGCAGGAATGGCTTAGAGGATGGAAAGGAAGCATGCAAAAGTGGAAGGAATACAAGAAATTGAAGGAACTGCTAAGCTGTCCAGCCTGACCCTCTCGCACTAAATCGATCATAACTTGAGCTACAGAGGTCCAAATGATGTGGTTCTAGTTGCGTTGAAAAGCTAACGTCCGGAGCTAAGAAATGATATATAATATGCTATAGTGGCCATACAGCTAGGTGACGCGAGCGCGTGCTCCACGCAAACGCATCGCAATGATGAAAAACCAGCGTGGCAGATTTCGCCCCCAGCGATTTCTGGGCTGTTTTTGACCCAGTTTTCGGCTCAGAAAACACATATTAGAGGCTATAAAGTGGAGGAATGCATCGATTCATCATACAACAATTCATACAACATTTATAATTCATAATTTTTAGGTTTTAGATGTAGCTTTTAGAGAGAGAGGCTCTCTCCTCTCTCTTAGGATTTAGGATTAAGATTAGGATTTAGAATTTCTATTATGATTAGGCTACTTCTCTTCATTCCAGGTTCAATGTTCCTTTAATTTATTTTCTACTTTTATTTATTATATTACTTTAATTGTTATTTATCTTTTCAATTTGGCTTATGAACTCCATGTTATAATTGATATCTTTATTTAATATAATTTGAGGTATTTCAGACTTATAATTGCTTTCTTTAATTTATGTTATTGATGCTTCTAATTAATCCAAATTATTTTCATTCAAGTAGGTTTTCTTCCCTTTTGGCTTTAGTTGAGTAATTGCTGATACTTGAGTTATCAAACTCAGTTGTTGTTTGAAGATTAGAATTTGCTGATTGACTTGGATCCTTCTAAAGCTAGTCTTTCCATAGGAGTTGACTAGGACTTGAGGAATCAAGTTAATTAGTCCACTTGACTTTCCTTTATTTAGTAAGGGTTAACTAAGTAGAAGTAATAACAATTCTCATCACACCTGATAAGGATAACTAGGATAGGATTTCCGGTTCTCATACCTTGCCAAGAGTTTTTCTAATTATTAATTTTTTTTGTCATTTAAATTACTTGTTCCTTATTTCAAAAACCCAAAAATATACCTTTTCCCATAACCAATAATAAATCATACTTCCCTGCAATTCCTTGAGAAGACGACCCAAGGTTTGAATACTTCGGTTATAAATTTTATTGGGTTTTGTTACTTGTGACAACCAAACTTTTGTACGAAAGGATTCTCTGCTGGTTTAGAAACTATACTTACAACGCGATTATTTTTATAAGATTTCTTTACTGGCAAGAATCCGATCGTCAAAATGGCGCCGTTGCCGGGAAATTGCAAACGTGTGCCTTATTATTGGTTATTGTAAATATTTGCTTTTTTCTTGTTTATTTGTTTTTATTTTTGTTTTTATTTTCACTTTTTCGTAAATTAAGAGGTTATTGGTTTTTATTTAGTTATTAAAATTTTCGAAAATAATGTTCCTTGTTCTTTCTTGACCTTCAAGTTGTTCTTGGTTGTTTTTTTCGTTTTGATCTAAAAATTTTAAGTTTGGTGTCATTTTATTATTTTTTCTCTTTCCTCATTAAATTCAAAAATATATTTTTTCTTTATTTTAATTGATTTTTTCGAAAATTACAAAAAAAATCAGATTTTTATTTTAAAATTTCTATCTTATCTTATCTTAGTTTTAAATTTCAAAATTTAAATCTTTTTCAAAAATCATATCTTTTTCAAAATCTTATCTTATCTTATTTCAAAAATCAAATTTCAAATTTTAATATTTAAATTCCAAAATTCAAAATTCAAATTTCAAAATTTAAATTTCAAATTTTAAAAAAATCAAACTTTTTCAAAATTTAAACCTTTTTCAAATTTTTATCTTATATTGTTGTCAGTGTTTCTAGTTTTAGGAGTTTATTTTCATTAATTTTTTATTAGTTTTTGTTTTTTTTTATTATTTTCTTTAGCTACTATGAATTCTCATTCCTCTAGCTTTAAGTTTGGTTCCAATGTTGTTGTAAGGAATGGAAACTATAATGAAAATAGGCATCAAGGTTGGAAGAATCAAAGATGGGAGGAGCCACAAGGATTTCATCAACCCTCTTGGTAACAACCCCCTCCAATGCGCTATAACCAACAACCATTCTGTGATGCATACCAAGACAATAGTTATGGTGGACCCTTTCGTGACAACCAACCTCCACCAAACTACTATGGTCAAGAGCCATTCCAGGGAGCATACCAAGATGATAGATATGGTGGACCCCCTTGTAGTTACCAACAAGTCCCATCATATGCTTATGAAGCACCTCCACAACATACCTTTGAACCACCAAACTCACAAGCCCCTTACACCATTCACCTCCATATGACCCTAACCCTTATTCACCCCAACCTCCACTGGATGACAACACCTTTGGTGTTATTCACCAAGGGCAAACAGAGCTTCATACCACACTTGCCTCTATCACTAGTCTCACCTCTACTCTTCAAGCACTTATATCCCGCATGGACCAACCCTCTACCTCTAATATTCAACCCTCAAGCTTTAGTGCGGTTCCTTTTCAACCACATAATAATCTTTCCATCCCATCACCACCCTCCATAGAAGAGCACCCACATCCATCAATCCAAGAGCAAGATAATCCCAATTATGCTATTGATATGAAACAAGAAAGAAGGAATCATCTTCGCGAATTCATACTTCATAAGAAGCTAGAGGAGGCCCTACAGGTGAAGGTAGTGGAGACCCTTGAAGTCGAAGGAATGGTTGAAGAATTACTGAAGGAAGTCATCAAGGAGGAGTCTGATTTTGTCCTAGAGCAAGAGGAGGCCCAAAATGTGGAGATAGGAGAGACCCTTGAAGATGAAGGAGTAGTTGAGGGGAGCTGTCATGGAAAGGAAATCATCAAGGAAGAGTATAATTTTATACTAAAACAATTGGATAAAGCAGCAATTATTAAAGAGGAAGAAGTGGTTGAAGATTTAGAAGATGCAGAACCTCCATGGGAAAGTCCAGTCATAGAACCTCCTTCCAAGATGTTTGAATTTGATGCCAAAGAGGGTGTACAACCTCCAAGGCATATCATGGCTAAAGACTTTGAAGAGGTTGATCAAGAGATGGAGATTAAGAAAGAAGAAGTACAACCCCCCATGCCCTTGGTAAGTCATGAAGAAGAGTTTGAATTGGAAGAAAGTTACCAAGAGGAAGAGGTTGAAACTGAAGAGGCTTGCAAAGAGGTGGAAGTTGTCAAGGAAGAGCTCAAGGGAATGGAGCTGAAAATCACCTTGCCAAAGTTGCAGGAGACCTCTCCCCCAAAGCCATCACCATCTATTCCTTCATTCAAGTGGGTAAATCTTTCATCTCTAAGCTTAAATAGCCCACTTGAATATGCTTTGCTTGAGACGGATGGGCAGTGATAAACCCATATTTTATGATATATTTTGTGCTTAATTTGAGTGATTTATTCAATCCTTCACCCACTTATTCATATTAATTGCATGGTTTTACTTCTCCTTCCTTATTATGTGATGTATGTGAAAAACATGTTTCCTATGCTTAAAATTAATTATTTTAATTACCCTTACTATCATTCGATGTCGTGATTAGTGTTTTGAGTAGTTTCAGATCTTCTAAGGCAGGAATGACTTAAAGGATGAAAAAGGAAACATACAAAGATGGAAGGAAAGCACAAAATGGAATTTCTAAAGAAACTGGCATCCACGCGATCGCATGGGCGACGCGGATGCATGCCAAGCGCGAATCAACAGCGACGCGGCCGCATGACTGACGCGACCGCGCGCCTTAAGCAAAATACATATGATGCGGCCGCATTATTGACGTGACCGCGTGACATGAAAAGCTCCGAATGACGCGACCGCGTGACCCACGCGACGCGTGACAGAGGCCACGCACCAGAAATTGCAGAAAATGCTTCCAGCGATTTCTGAAGCCCTTTTTGGCCCAAATCCAAGTCCAGAAGGCATAGACCAGAGGTTATGAAGTGAGGGAATGCATCCATTCAGGGAGAGCTCGCCAATTTAGTTACTTCTCATGATTTAGATTTAGTTTTGAGAGAGGTTCTCTCCTCTCTCTCTTAGGATTTAGGATTTCTCTTAGTTTTAGGAGTGACTCTCGATCCCAGGTTTAATGTTCCTTTACTTTAAACTTCCCTTTCACTTTTATTCATTCCATTACTTTAGTTGATTATTTACTTTTGCCATTTAATTTATGAATTCTTGTATGTTCCAGATTATTTGAATTAATGTTATTTGAGGTATTTCAGTTTATTATTGATTTCTTTTATTTATGTCACCATTGCTTTCAATCTGAAGACATTTTTATTCCAGCAAATTTACTTTTTTCCTTTTTGGTCTTGGTTAAGAAATCAGTAACTCAGGAGTTATCTTAGCTCAACATAATTGATAACTGTTATCTTTGCTAATTGAATTGACTTTCAATAATCCCAATCTTTTCTTAGGAAATAAATAGGATTCGAAGGTCAAACTAATTAATCCCTTGAAAGCAAAGGTTAACTAAGTGGAATTAAGATTCAATCTTCTTTATTGTTGAGAAGGGTAACTAATTTGGACTTCCAATTTCTCATCCCTTGACAAAAGTTTGTTTTACAGTATTTATTTATTTTAATTGCTATTTAAATTATTTGTCATATTTGTTCCTCATTCTTGAAACCCCGAATTTACAATCTCCATAACCAATAATAAGAACATACTTTCCTGCAGTTCCTTGAGAAGACGACCCGAGGTTTGAATACTTCGGTTAACAATTTATTTAGGGGTTTGTTACTTGTGACAACCAAAACGTTTGTACGAAGGGATTTTTGTTGATTTAGAAACTATATCTACAACGCGACTGTTTTATTGAAATTCTTTACTAGCAAAAATCCTCTCGTCAAAATGGCGCCGTTGCCGGAGAACTGTTAACGCGTGCCTTATTATTGGTTATTGTAAATATTTTTCTTTTACTTGTTTATTTATTTATGTTTTTCCTTTTTAATTTTATTTGCTACTATGAACTCTCACCCCTCTCGCTTTGAGTTTGGTTCTAACTTTGTTGAAGGAAATAGAAG
>NC_029793.2:109123419-109135915 GCF_000816755.2 Arachis ipaensis | reverse complement strand
AACTACCAACAAGCCCCACCCCGTGCCTATAGACCATCCTCTTAACATAACCTCGAACCACCACACTCACAAGCTTCTCTTCACCATTCGCCACCACATGATCCCTATTTACCCCAGTTCCAATCCAATCACTCCCAAGCACCACCACTTTCCTATGTACCATGTCCAAATCCATCACCCCGAGAATCAGAGGTTCGCCTCAAGGAAACAGTAAATAAACTTCAAACAACCATTCGACAACTGGAGCAAGCAGTAATTCAATTAGCTTCTAGACGTTCGAACATTCAAGGACCAACCACAGCCCCATGTGGACAATCTAACGAAGAGCGTAGCATGAAGGAAATACTAGAAACTCCAGTGGACAAGACAGAGAATGAATTCGTACTAGAACAAGTAGAAGAAGCTGTCATTATGCAAGAAGAAGAGTTGGTTGAAGATCTAGGAGATGCTGAACCTCCATGGGAATTCAGAGTTAAGGAGAACTCCGTCAAGGACGTTACAGCTGATGCTAAGGAGAATAGTGCACAATCCCAAGGCAAGTCGTTTATGAAGAACTAGACGGAATAAACCAGGACACAAATTCCCTTGATGATGATAGTCACAAGTCAAGTTCTCTTAGTAATGAACTTGCATCCGCAAGTGAATTCTCTGAGATCGAAGAATCTTCCCCAAATGAATACGAAAATGATGCAGAGGTAGATTTCTCTCAACCTCCAGTCTATGACTCAAGTGATGAGGAAGACACAGAAGACTTTGACCAGGACACAGATGTATTTGAAGAACCTTGAAAAGAAGTGGAGGAATTCACAGAGGAGCACAAGGGAGTAGAACTTACAGAACCACCGGAAACACCTACCCCAAGGCCATTACCACCCAATACAAGCTTCAAGTGGGTACAATCCTTAACCTTTAACTTTACTTTTTCACTTGAATATGGTTTGCTTGAAATAGATGGCCAGCTTAGAGCTCTCTGCGGCTTTAAGAGTAAGAGGGAAATGGCTCGTGCTCAGAGCTGGTGCACAAGGTTCAATAAGGTTCTACGCTTCAACTTGAAGTGCACGGATTGGTATCATGTTCAATTGAATGAATCTCGGAAAATGTTTGGTCACCATGGTGAGAATCTACGTTTGCCCGGATGGAAAAATATAGATCAAGACGGAGGCAGATTTAAAAGCAAAGTTTGGGATCCTGGAATCTATTCCGACATTCGTCATTTCGGGAGCCTAAAAATTTGTTTGAAGCTGCTCAGGAGCTTTACATGCCTAGTTTGGGACCCCGGAGGCTATTGGCATTCCAAGCATTGGTGGAGATTTTTGGATGAATTTAAACATAAGTCTCCATAACAGGAAGCCCCTCCAATGTCCAACTTAAGGACTTTAACTAAAAGTGCTAGGTGGGAGACAACCCACCATGGTATGATCGTTCATTTTTCAATTTTTATTTCTTTTTGTTTGTTTTCAAGTTTTATTTTATTTTATAATATTGAACCTGGAATTTTGTATCGCATTCATATTAATCATTGCATTCTGTATACTGTATAAAAAAAAGGGTGCGCGACGCGACCGCATCACTCATGCGATCGCATCATATTGCGAAAAACACTACCCACGCGACCGCGTCATCCATGCGGCTGCGTGACCTGGAGATCGGTGTAAGGATCCAACGTCCAGAAAGTTGGGCTGGAATCGTGCGGCCATTGTGCGTTTCGCACAAATGACCCACGCGATCGCGTCACCCACGCGATCGCGTCCCTTGCACACAACCAATCCCACGCGACCACGTGAGCGACGCGACCGCGTCGCATGGATTGCACGAACACCTCAAAGGAGACAGAGAGTTGCGTTGAAACGACGCTGGATTCGTGCATTTAGCACAAATCCCAACGACGCGATCGCATGCGCCAGGCGATCGCGTCATTCAATATTTTTTTCCCTCCATGCGATCGCGTCACCCACGCGATTGCGTCACCCCCCATTTCGCTCCAGCCACGCGACCGCGTGCCCCACGCGGCCGCGTGGATTCAAATTTATAACCCCCCTGAAACCCTATCCTCCCTCTCTTCCCCTCTTACCCAACCACCACCATCCAGCCACCACCACCGCCACCCCCAAACGCCGCCGACCTCCCAGCCGCCGCAGCCACCTTTCCTCCCTTCCCGCCCCCCATCCGCCACACACACACCTACCCCTCCCTTCCCCTCTTACCCCCTACCCCATTACCCATCCCTTCTCTCCCCTCTACCCCGAACAGCCGTGCCCACCACCGCCAACCGCCGTGCCAGACGCCGTCACCACCACCCCCATCCACCTTTCTGCCCACTCTCCTTATTCGGCCTACCAGGTTCCGATGAATGCCACCCTTCTATCCTTAGTCATTATTTTATTATTTTCTGTTTATGTTCATGTTTAGGCTAGTTAGATATGCATGTTGTAGTGGATTTTAGGTTGTTAGGTAGCCTAGGATGTGGTTAGTGGATTTAGGCCTGTTTACTTGCACTGTTCATGTTTCTGTTTTATCAAATTTGTAATTCTGCTGTTGCTGTGATGTTTGCAATGTTCATATGCTGTGATTTCTTGTTTCATGCTGCTCTTTACACTGAATTTTCATGTTTATATTCCTTATATTTAATTGCAAGCTTTAATTTTAATTCACATGAACTATTTGATTGCTGTTTATTTTTCGGGACAATCCAATTTTAGCCGGAATGCTGCCCAAATTTCTGTAAAATATTTTGATTCATGTTTTGGTTTTGGCATTTTGAAATCTGCTTTCCTCTGCTTTACCCAAACCCATTCATGAATGCCAGGCACGCATTCTTATTCTCTTTGATTTCCTGGTTTATCTATTGCATTTTTGATGTTTGATTCCAATTTTTGCTATTTTTATATCTATTTGAATCATCATCAACCTGTTTTCCTTGTTTGGTTATGAGTTACCTATCACTTCTAATTATGAATGCTTGTTACTTAGAAACTTATCCTTATGCCACTTACCTTAACCCATTTTTCATTAACTCACTAATTCTAATTTCCTGAAATCTTTTTTAATTCTAACCAAACTAACCTTTTAACATATTTTTTCTGGTTTTTCACTTTCTTTTAACCCTCTAACCATGGCATACTGATACTTTTTCCTACTTAACATGCCTTCTATTGCATTTTGGATTGTGAATTTTTCCTTTCGAAATTTTAACTCCTATACAATCCTTAATGCACATTTACTTAACTTATTTACCTCATTCTAATTCTCCTTTGCCACTATGTGCTTCTTGTGTTAATTGCCTTCTTATTTTCTTGTTTTTATTATATCCTGGTTTTCTGTTTTTCAGGATGTCAGATTCCCAGAGAAAGGGAAAAGGAAAGGCTACCACTAGCAAATGTAAAAGAGGAGAATCATCTATGTCTATCATAGATCTCATGCATGATGCCTCCTGGCGGGAGAAAAACTTCACCCCGCAGGAGAAGGCCGACCAACTGCTCCCTGCTACTGACCCAGTGAAGTTTGCAAACCGATACTGTGAGCTGAAGTATCCGGTGTTTGCAAACTCCAGGAACCTATACCTGGAGAGGACTCTAAAGATCCCAGGAGAACTCCAGCAATACACCTCTGATCAGATCAAACAAAAAGGCTGGTTCTTTCTGGAGAGAAACCTGTCTGAGGTCAATGCATCTTGGGTAAGGGAATTCTACTGCAATTACTTCAAGACTTCCCTAGATGCAGCGAACCTTAGGGAAAGCAGATTCTGGTCATTGAAGAGGCAATTGAAGATGTTCTGAAGCTTCTGCCTAAATCTGATCAGCCAGATGGTTATCAGAAAGTTGAGGAAGACATGCACTTTCTGAAGTTTGATTGGGATGCAGTCAAAGCCCGGATAGCCCTTGACCCGACCGTTCCTTGGATTATGGGTCAGAACACCACCATGCCCAAGGGAATCAAGCGGGCATACTTGAATGATGAGGCTCGGCTGTGGCATCAGATACTTATCAACTTCATTATGTCGAGTACTCACGAGACAGATATATCTGCCGCTATGATCACCCTCCTATGGTGTGTGATGGAGGGTAAGTACCTGTACCTGCCACGCTTTATCCGGTTCTACATGGCCAGGGTCCACGTCTGAGGCACTTTTCCCTTTCCATATTTGATCACACAGCTAGGCCGTCGAGCTGACGTGCCTTAGGAGGATGCCGATGAGAGGCCACCTGCTGCAGAATGCAAGAAGATTATCCCGCACAGTAGGAACTTTCTAGCCTTGGGCTACAGACCTCCAGTCCTCACTGCTCCTGGTGACATTGCCACACCATCTGCCGGCCCCTCCTCCTCTACGGCTACACCTTCCACCACTACTGCACCTCCACCTGCCCCAGAGCCCATTTATCATCTAGTGCACCGCTTGTTTCGACGGCTTGACCAGATGGAGTGTCGCAACAAGCGACGCTATGAGCACCTGAAGCTGATGATACGATCTGGCGACATCTCCTCCGAGCCTGACACACCATCCGAGGCATCTGAGGAGGAGGCGGATGATCCCGAGGCAGAGACCCATCCACAGAGCGAGGCAGAGCAGGCAGGCACCCAGCAGGCAGCACACCTTCAGGAGGCTCCGCCTCAGATTCAGGCTGTAGACCCTGAGATCCCCCTTCAGTTAGCACCTCCTCCACAGCAGTCAGACCCTCAGATCACCACCTCAGAGACCCCAGCCACACATCCTTCCGGTGATGACACCCCTTCACACCCTGCTTGAGTGAGCATCAGGGACGATGCTACATTTTAAGTGTGGGGAGGTCGCCATCTCTCTTAGCATAAGATAACTCGGAATAGATTGAAAAGAAAAAGGAAGTAAACTAGAGACTTTAACAGAATCAAAACAACCCACACCTTGTATATATGGCATTACATGTTAGTTAATTAAACAACATTTCATCAAGGAGAAACACTAGAACTTTAAAGCCACCTTAAGTTTTACATTGAGAATAATGGGAATTTTTAACTAAACCTGCATGACATACATAAGTGATAAATGATTTTTGAGCTAGAGAACACACAGCCTGTGAGTTTTGAGCTTAATTGTATGGTTACATTCAAACCATAATTTTTTCCTGTGTGTTCCGCCCTTCTTGTTTATTCTGGTGTTCTTTACTTTGTTTTAATCTATATGTCCGATTATAGAATATAGATGCATACCAAAAGAGTGATTGAGGCCATTATTTGATTTTAGTTCACTTATCCCAAAATAGCCTACCTTTCACATCACACTTGTTAGCCCCTTGAGCCTGTAAATCCCCTTTTATTCTATCAGCCACATTACTAGCCTTAAGCAGAAAAACAAATAAAGAAGTCCCAAGTTGAATCCTTGGTTAGCTTAAGATAGAAATTGTGTAATTTTTTAAATGTGGGAAAACCTATTGGGAACATGGATGATAAAAACAAAAGGTAGAAAAGTTGAAAAGAATAAAATAACTCAAATAAAAAGTTTTGGGAAGCATGCTCATGTAAAATCAAAATAATTGAATTACCATGTGCATAAAAAAAAGTGTTATGAATAAAGGGGACACAAAAAGGATTCCCCAAATGCAAATAAAGCAATGCACATGGGATAAAAATAAATATTGAGATATGAGCATGTAACATCAAAAGTGAGAAAATATGGAAAATAGGTAAAGAAGCTTTGATTTAGAAAGTATGTATGTTAGGTGAGATCTTGGACTAATTAAGGATTCACTTATTAGCTCACTTAGCCTTATACATATACCCTTACCTTTACCTTGGCCCCATTACAACCTTAATTAAAGACCTCATGATTTTTGGTATGACTATATTCTATGATTGTTGATTAGTTAGATAAAGAACAAAGTTATAGAAAGAAAGAATAAAAGGAAGAATAGAGTGATTAACCCAATAAACACTGAGTGATTAGAGAGTAAACACAAAATCCAGTGAGGGTTCAATAGCTCGTTAACATATATCTCTGCTTAAATTATTAATTGTCTTGCAAGTTTTTTTCAAAATGTTTTTCTCTCCCATCTCAATTGTAAAGGTACTTTATCACTATCTAAGACTTGGCTATATATATATACATGACTCCTTGAGAATGTGAATTAATTTAACTACATGCAAGCTTTATATTCAAGTGAATAAAAATTAGAATTGCATGATGCATTATTCATCTAGGTAGTTGCATTTAGATTAAATTGCATTGCATGACATTCCACCACTTTAACCCTACTTTTTACCTTGGATTTAGCATGAGGACATGCTATTGTTTAAGTGTGGGAAGGTTGATAAAACCATATTTTATGATATATTTTGTGCTTAATATGAGTGATTTATTCAATCCTTCACCCACTTATTCATATTAATTGCATGGTTTTACTTCTCCTTCCTTATTATGTGATGTATGTGAAAAACATGTTTCCTATGCTTAAAATTAATTATTTTAATTACCCTTATTATCATTCGATGCCGTGATTAGTGTGTTGAGTAGTTTCAGATCTTCTAAGACAGGAATGACTTAAAGGATGAAAAAGGAAACATACAAAGATGGAAGGAAAGCCCAAAACGGAATTTCTAAAGAAACTGGCATCCACGCAATCGCATGGGCAACGCGGACGCATGCCAAGCGCGAATCAACAGCGACGCGGCCGCATGACTGACGCGACCGCGTGCCTTAAGCAGAATACATATGATGCGGCCGCATTATTGACGCGACCGCGTGACATGAAAAGCTCCAAATGACGCGACCAAGTGACCCACGCGGACGCGTGACAGAGGCCACGCACCAGAAATTGCAGAAAATGCTCCCAGCGATTTCTGAAGCCCTTTTTGGCCCAAATCTAAGTCCAGAAGGCATAGACCAGAGGTTATGAAGTGAGGGAATGCATCTATTCAGGGAGAGCTCGCCAATTTAGTTACTTCTCATGATTTTGATTTAGTTTTGAGAGAGGTTCTCTCCTCTCTCTCTTAGGATTTAGGATTTCTCTTAGTTTTAGGAGTGACTGTCGATCCCAGGTTTAATGTTCCTTTACTTTAAGCTTCCCTTTCACTTTTATTCATTCCATTACTTTAGTTGATTATTTACTTTTGCCATTTAATTTATGAATTCTTGTATGTTCCAGATTATTTGAATTAATGTTATTTGAGGTATTTCAGTTTATTATTGCTTTCTTTTATTTATGTCACCATTGCTTTCAATCTGAAGACATTTTTATTCCAGCAAATTTACTTTTTCCCTTTTTGGTCTTGGTTAAGAAATCAGTAACTCAGGAGTTATCTTAGCTCAACATAATTGATAACTGTTATCTTTGCTAATTGAATTGACTTTCAATAATCCCAATCTTTTCTTAGGAAATAAATAGGATTCGAAGGTCAAACTAATTAATCCCTTGACTTTCCTTTGCTTTAGCAAAGGTTAACTAAGTGGAATTAAGATTCAATCTTCTTTATTGTTGAGAAGGGTAACTAATTTAGACTTCCAATTTCTCATCCCTAGCCAAAAGTTTGCTTTACAGTACTTATTTATTTTAATTGCTATTTAAATTATTTGTCATATTTGTTCCTCATTCTTGAAACCCCGAATTTACAATCTCCATAACCAATAATAAGAACATATTTCCCTGCAGTTCCTTGAGAAGACGACCCGAGGTTTGAATACTTCGGTTAACAATTTATTTAGGATTTGTTACCTGTGACAACCAAAACGTTTGTACGAAGGGATTTTTGTTGGTTTAGAAACTATATCTACAACGCGACTATTTTGTTGAAATTCTTTACTAGCAAAAATCCTCTCGTCAGGCAGCTTAGAGCTCTTTGTGGCTATAAGAATAAGAGGGAGATGGTTAGTGGTAAGAGTTGTCATGCAAGATTCAATATGGTTGCATGCTCCAAATTGAAGTATAAGGGTTGGTATAATTCTCAATTGAATGGGTCTAGGAAATTATTTGGATGTCTCCGTGAGAATTCTGACTGTTCACCACCCAAGTGGAAAAATTATGATCAACAAGAAGACGGGTGCAAAAGCAAGGTTTGGGACCCCGGAATTCATTCTGGCAATCAACACTCTTGGGGCCTTGTCACTTGCTTTAACTTGCTTGAAGGATTTATGCAACTAGTGTGGGATCCCAGAGGCCATTGGAATTATAAACATTGGTGGAGATTCCTGGATGAGTTCAAGCATAAGCCACCATGACAGGGAGCTCACCAAATGTCCAACTTAAGGACTTTAAAGTGCTAGGTGGGAGACAACCCACCATGGTATAATCGTTCCTTTTTATTCTTAATCTTATTTTATTTTATTTTTACTAGTGTTCATTCATAATTTCTACATATTCACCTGCATTCTGCATTTGCATCTGCATACACATAAAAAAAATGCATGCAATGCGCAAGCGTCGCTGACGCGTCCACGTCATTAGTGCATTATAAACAAGGAAGAAAAGAAGCAGAGAGTCATGCGAAAGCGTGGCTGGAGGCGTGCCTTAGGCACAAACATGCCCACGCAACCACGTCGCTGACGCGTCTGCGTCATTTTGAAAAATAGCCTCCCACGCGTCCACGTCACCCATGCGAACGCGTGCCCCTAAAAATCGACGTAAAAGAGGTGTATGGCAGCAAGTTATGATGGAATGGGGCTAGAATGATGCTAAAAGCACCAGCCCTATCACGCGAACGCGTGCCCCATGCGTCCGCATTGTTTTCAAAATATGGCCATTTACGCGATCGCGTCACCCACACGAACGCGTCACCCTAAATTTTGGCAAAATGAGTTTCAAACAGAGAGTTGCGCAAACGCGAGGCTGCTCTCGCGCCAATAGCACAAATCAACTCACGCGATCGCGTGACCCACGCGTCCGCGTCACTTGAAAACATCGCACATCACGCGACCACGTGCTCCACGCGTCCTCGTCACATGCGACGCACAACTTATCCAGATCAGCCAAGATATCTTATCTTTTCTTCCCCAAATCCTAATCATTCTTTTCCCTTCTTATTTCTTTCTTCTTTCTTCTTCCCTCTTTATTCCTTCTCACTTTTTACTTCTCCCCCCCTCTTTTTCACATCCATTATCAAGGTTCTTTTCTTTTCTTCTTCCCTTTTTACTTTTCCATTATTATTTTTATTTATGTTTTCTTCTTCTTTTTCTTTTCACTTTCATTATCTATGTTTTCTTTTTCTTTCTTTTTCTTTTTACATCCTTCTAATTGGTGTTAGAAATTTATTTGGGTGATTATTTTTTTTCCTATAATTGCTTGTGGATTATTAAGAAATTGTTTCACAATTAAATTTTACTTCTTAAAAGGGTTATTTGCATGTTCAATTTAATACTTTCATTAACATATTTACCATGCATGCTATGTGTTTGTGAAAAAACCCATATAGCATTGTGCATTATTTTTATTATTCTATTCTACTATTCTAATGCCTGTTTTTTACAAAACCCCTTTTATATTTTATTGATTAAATATAATTGTCAATATAAACAGATTGTTAGTTTGAAAGAGTTCATAATCAAACTTGGACATTTAATGCTTGATCTATGCTACTCATGCCTTTGTCGGCATGCCAATAAATATCTTGCATCTAATTGTCTTTACATGCACTTGCTATATTTCCATTGATGAACTTTTCACATGTAGTCATGACCATGTGTTAACAACGTCCTTCTTTACCGAGTATTGATTATCACCTATACTATCCTCTCCCTTGCTTGAACCCTTAGCTTTACATATTACTTTCTTTTTCCCTTTTCAGGATGGCCACCAAGAAGGGTAAAGAGAAAGTGATGAGCGGATAATTTATACGCTTTTTGGCATTGTTTTTACTTAGTTTTTAGTATGATTTAGTTGGTTTTTAGTATACTTTTATTAGTTTCTAGGAAAAATTTATATTTCTGGACTTTACTATGAGTTTGTGTATTTTTTTGTAATTTCAGGTATTTTCTGGCTGAAATTGAGGGAGCTGAGCAAAAATCTGATTCAGGCTGAAAAAGGACTGCTGATGCTGTTGGATCCTGACCTCTCTGCACTCGGAATGGAATTTCTGGAGCTACAAGAGTCCAATTGATGCGCTTCCAATTGCGTTGGAAAGTAGACATCCAGGGCTTTCCAGAAATATATAATAGTCCATACTTTGCTTAAGGATAAATGACGTAAACTGGCGTTCAACGCCAGTTCCATGTTGTAGTCTGGCGTCTAGCGCCAGAAACACGTTACAAGTTTGAGTTCAACGCCAGAAACAGGTTACAGCCTGGCGTTGAACACCCAAAACAGCCCAGGCACGTGAGAAGCTTTAGTCTCAGCCCCAGCACACACCAAGTGGGCCCCAAAAGTGGATTTCTGCACTATCTATCATAGTCTACTCATTTTCTGTAAACCTAGGTTACTAGTTTAGTATTTAAACAACTTTTAGAGATTTATTTTGGACCTCATGACATTTTTAGATCTAAATTTTGTACTCTTTGACGGCATGAGTCTCTAAACTCCATTGTTGGGGGTGAGGAGCTCTGCAGCGTCTTGATGAATTAATGCAATTATCTCTATTTTCCATTGAAACACGCTTGTTCCTATCTAAGATGTTCATTCGCGCTTCACTATGAAGAAGGTGATGATCCGTGACACTCATCACCTTCCTCAATCCATGAATATGTGCCTGACAACCACCTCCGTTCTACATCAGATTGAATGAGTATCTCTTAGGTTTCTTAATTAGAATCTTCGTGGTATAAGCTAGAATTGATGGCGGCATTCATGAGAATCCGGAAAGTCTAAACCTTGTCTGTGGTATTCCGAGTAGGATTCAAGGATTGAATGGCTGTGACGAGCTTCAAACTCGCGATTGTTGGGCGTAGTGACAGACGCAAAAGAATCAAGGGATTCTATTCCGATATGATCGAGAACCAACAGATGATTAGCCGTGCTGTGACAGAGCATTTGGACCATTTTCACTGAGAGGACGGGAAGTAGCCATTGACAACGGTGACACCTAACATACAGCTTGCCATGGAAGGAGCCTTGCGTGTGTGAAGAGGAGTACAAGAGAAAAACTGAAATAAAAAAGACAAAGCATCTCCAAAACCCCAACATATTCCCCATCATTGCACAATAAGTATTTATATTTATGCCCTTTGACTCTTTACAATTGAAGTTGAAAAACACTGTTGTTGGCCTCCTGACTAAGAATAATAAGATAACCATAGCTTGCTTCAAACCAACAATCTCCGTGGGATTCGACCCTTACTCACGTAAGGTATTACTTGGACGACCCAATGCACTTGCTGGTTAGTGGTACTAGTTGTGAAAAGTGTGATTCACAATTCGTGCACCAAGTTTTTGGCGCCATTGCCGGGGATTGTTTGAGTTTGAACAACTGACGGTGAATCTTGTTGCTTAGATTAGGAAAAATTTTTCTTTTTGGTTTAAAGTCTTCTAATATTGTTTTTGGTTAAAATTTTAGAATCCTTATTTTTTTGAAAAAAAAAAAATTTCAAAAATTATATTTTTATAATTGAATTTTTGTTTCTTGTTTGATCTTTAGTTTTTCTTGTTTTGTGATTTTTCTTGTTTTTCTTGTGCCTTTTCAAAACATTAGTTGTCAAAAAAATAATTTTTTCATTCTTAGTTATTTAAAAATACTTCTTCAAAACAAGTGTTACATTTATAACTCAGTTGGCTAGAGCGTTAGTCTGTGTTCTTGGCAATTGGGTCAGAATCTTTTATATTCTTTTCAAAATCTTCTTTTTCAAAAATAGTTTTTCTATCAAATCTTGTGCCAAACTTTAAGTTTGGTGTTTTCTTGTTGATTTTTCTTTGTTTTTCGAAAATTTTATTTTGGTAATTTCTAAAAATTTTAAGTTTGGTGTTCTTTCTTCATGTTCTTGTGTTCTTGTGAGTCTTCAAAGTGTTCTTGAGTTTTTCTTGTGTCTTGATCTTAAAATTTTTAAGTTTGGTGTTCTTGGTGTTTTCCCTCCAAAATTTTCGAAAACAAGGAGCATTAGATCTAAAAATTTTAAATCTTGTGCTATCTTATTGTTTTTCTCTTTCCTCTTTAAATTCAAAAATATCTTTTCTCTCTATTTTAAAACAAATTTTCGAAATTTATTTTTAAAATTCAGATTTTCATTTCAAAATTTAAAATCTTTTTCAAATCATATCTTTTTCAAAACTCCCTAACCATTTTTTTTCTCTCTCTCCATTTTTCGAAAATCTTCACCCATTTTTATTTATTTTATTTTAATTTATTTTATTTTCGAAATAAATAATAATTAAATAAATAAAAATAAATTTTTTATTTTACATCATCTCCCTTTCTCCATCATGGATCTAAGTGAAAATGAACAGTCCAGAAGGACTCTGGGGTCATATGCTAACCCCTCTACTGCTTCATATGGGAGTAGTATCTGCATACCCTCCATTGGAGTCGGTAGCTTTGAGTTGAATCCTCAACTCATTATCATGGTGCAGCAAAGCTGCCAGTATTCCGGTCTTCCACAGGAAGAACCTAT
>NC_029793.2:109121200-109123379 GCF_000816755.2 Arachis ipaensis | reverse complement strand
GGAAGAACAATTAAAGCAAACAAAGCAGCAGCTGTCAAAACAAATAACAGAAGAATGCCAAGTAGTTCAATTAAGAAGTGGGAAAACATTAAATACCCTACCTCAAGGCAGCAGGAAGCCAAGAAATGAGCAAACTACCCAAATTCTATCTGAGGACAGTAAGAGCCCAGGGAAAAATAATTCTGGCGCTAAAATGCCAAAAATTGGGTGGAAGGCTGGCGCTGAACGCCCAAACCATGCTCAGGACTGGCGTTCAACGCCAGAAACAAGCGAGGAACTGGCGTTGAACGCCTAAAGGAAGAACAGATATGGCGTTCAGACGCCAGGAACAGATGAGGAGTTGGCGTCTAACGCCACTCCAGCTTCCAACCCTGGCTTTCAAATGCCAGTGAGGGATCAGACACCTGCAAGTGCTGATAATAAATCCCTCAAGAAGGCTTCTCAACCTACCTCTGTAGGAAATAAACCTGCAGCAACTAAGGTTGAGGAATACAAAGCCAAGATGCCTTATCCTCAAAAACTCCGCAAAGAGGATCAGGATAAGCAATTTGCCCGCTTTGCAGACTATCTCAGGACTCTTGAAATAAAGATTCCGTTTGCAGAGGCACTTGAGCAAATACCCTCTTATGCCAAGTTCATGAAAGATATCTTGAGTCATAAGAAGGATTGGAGAGAAACTGAAAGGGTTCTCCTCACTGAAGAATGCAGTGCAGTCATTCTGAAAAGCTTCCCAGAAAAGCTTAAAGATCACGGGAGCTTTATGATACCATGCATATTAGAGGGTAACTACACCAAGACAACTCTATGTGATCTTGGGGCAAGCATCAACCTAATCCCTGCATCCACTATCAGAAAGCTTGGCTTGACTGAAGAGGTCAAACCAACCCGGATCTGTCTTCAACTTGCTGATGGCTCCATTAAATACCCATCAGGCATAATTGAGGACATGATTGTCAAGGTTGGGCCATTTGCCTTCCCTACTGACTTTGTAGTGTTGGAAATGGAGGAGCACAAGAGTGCAACTCTCATTCTAGGAAGACCATTCCTAGCAACTGGACGAACCCTCATTGACGTCCAAAAAGGGGAGATAACCCTGAGAGTCAATGAGGATGAGTTTAAGTTGAATGTTGTCAAAGCTATGCACCATCCAGACACATCAGACGACTGCCTGGGCGTTGATATTATTGACTCCCTGGTGGAAGAGGTCCATATGACTGAGAGTCTCGAATCAGAGCTAGAGGACATTTTTAAAGATGTTCAGCCTGATCTGGAAGAACCAGAGGAAATAAAAAGAACCTCTGAAAACTCCTCAGGAAGAGGAGAAACCTCCTAAACCCGAGCTCAAACCACTACCACCATCCATGAAATATGCATTTCTGGGAGAAGGTGACACTTTTCCTGTAATCATAAGCACTGCTTTAGGGCCACAGGAAGAGAAAGTACTAATTCAGGTGCTAAGGACACACAAGACAGCTCTTGGGTGGTCCATAAGTGATCTTAAGGGCATTAGCCCAGCCAGATGTATGCACAAGATCCTATTGGAGGATGATGCTAAGCCAGTGGTTCAACGACAGAGACGGCTAAATCCCACCATGAAGGAGGTGGTGCAGAAAGAGGTCACTAAGTTACTAGAGGCTGGGATTATCTATCCTATTTCTGATAGCCCCTGGATGAGCCCTGTCCATGTTGTTCCTAAGAAGGGAGGAATGACAGTGGTTCATAATGAAAAGAATGAACTGGTTCCTACAAGAACAGTTACAGGGTGGCGTATGTATATTGACTACAAAAGGCTCAATACAGCCACCAGGAAGGATTATTTTCCTTTACCATTCATAGACCAGATGCTAGAGAGACTAGCAGGTCATGAATATTACTACTTTTTGGATGGCTATTCCGGTTACAACCAAATTGCAGTAGATCCTCAGGACCAAGAGAAAACAGCATTCACATGTCCTTCTGGAGTGTTTGCCTACAGAAGGATGCCTTTTGGTCTGTGTAATGCACCTGCAACCTTTCAGAGGTGCATGCTCTCTATCTTCTCTGATATGGTAGAGAAATTTCTAGAAGTCTTCATGGATGACTTCTCAGTATTTGGAGACTCATTCAGCTCCTGTCTTGACCATCTAGCACTTGTTCTGAAAAGGTGCCAAGAGACTAACCTGGTTTTAAACTGGGAGAA